>NW_028301617.1:7575757-7878787 GCF_987345545.1 Pholcus phalangioides | reverse complement strand
TTTGCTCGGGGTAAAAAACTGCTATAATATAAAATTTAAACATGAACATGGACGGAAAAAATAAAAGGAATCTTTACAAAGCCACAATATTTCAATGTGGATATATTTTTCTTGGAATCAGCAAGCATTTCTTTCAAGCAGCCAAATGTTTACAGAAAGTAAATGGAGAAAATTTTCTCAAATTAGCTTGCTTGCTATAAAATTGCTAATCAGCGCATGCGAATGCTTTTGATAGATTCAACCCACCAAAATGAACAATAAAGGCAAGGTATAATAAATATAAATGTGGGAGGAAAGCAATATTAGTTTTTGGAGGTTTATCGCGAAAGTGTGTATAAAAAATTCTGTTTCATTGGTTCAGAGAAATTCAGTCAGGTTGGAGATTTTCTCCCCCCCCCCCATGATGTATTGAACACTATAATAGGCTGCGATCGCAATTCTTTCAACAAACCTTAAAATTGTTTCCAGTAGTTAAGTACAGTAAAACTTCAATTAACCATCAGGACCAGGGCTGTGACAAATAACCGAATAGACAGATAACAGAAATCTCTTAATACATATGTACAGTAACACGATTTCACTGCAGGCTTGGGACAAAAATGAAAATAAAATAATTTAAAAGTGTGAATATTACATACATATTGTATTTAATTTTATGCAAAATGATCAATATAAACTTCAATATACAGTGAGTCAGACCAGGCAGCGACGACATTGAAAATAGCTGCCTTTATGTTGTATCTCTTAACGTTGCTTCATATTTTCAATTATGCCCTGGTTCATACATTGGATAAGTGGAATTGTATTCGCTGGGAGAAAGAGGTATGCTATTTTGCCATCATAACTTCTGAGTTCACGAGAGGGGTGTGTCGGGACATTGTCCATTAACAGCAGTGCTTTTTGCGGAAACTGCTTTTCTGCCATATGAGCTCTAACTTAAGGCCTGAAAACATTGTGGAACCATTCTGAAAAAGTTGTTTGGTCCATCCAAGCAATTTTCTTGGGCATAATAGTTCACAGGCAATGTGTTCATATTTAAATTTTTGAAAGCACATGATTATTTGGATTTACCAATTGCAAGTAGGGGCAATTTATGATTGCCGGTGGCCTTCACACAGACCATAGCAGTGATCCGATCTTTTTGAACCTTAAAACCTGGGGTTGTTTTTTTTTTTTGCATTTTTATTTATTTATATTTTTAGATGATGACGGATAACAGAAACTGACAGACGAGTGACAGTTAATCAAAGTTTTACTGTATACCATTTATTTGTAACTTTTAAAGTAAAAAAATTGATGTCGCTATTGTTCTCAAAAACTGCAACAATAAATGGAATAGTGGAAAATTTTCAAGGATTGAAAAAAAGGTAAAATTTCAATCAACTTGCATATATTTGAACTAACAATACCAGGATGAGAACACATTAAAAATTTAGCTACAAACCTTGTATATTCATGTTATCTATAAATTCTAGTAAGTTGAGAATTGAAACAATACAATATCTAAAATTCAGAAGAAAAAAAAACCACTCGACACACCAAATACTTCCTTGAAAGTGAATTGTACCCCAGATGGCAAGCGATTCCAATCATTGACCACCAGAATACGTTGATATACTGTGTATCAATCAATATATATATCATGATATTTATTTTAAACATGGTCCATTTATTAATGTGGTTGACCCCAATATTTTCTACCATGAATTTTGAACAAACTTGCTGCTAATTTATACTTTATTCATTGGCACATAAAACGTCACCTCAAATTTCTTTGGGTAGGCATTCATTTCCAATTATATTATATTTTGTCCCATTTTGCGAAAAGGAACGATATGCATCTACACTGCTGGCCACCCAAATTGCAACACCAAGAAAGACAAGAGATATCGCAACAATATTTATTTTGTAGATAACATGTTGACCAAGCATCAAATGATTAAATTTATAGACTTCTGTGAAGTGTGGTTCCTGCCAAAATCAGTAGCTAGAGTAGCCGCCATTGTTGGAGATCACCGCTGCCACACGCCTCGGCATTGATTCAAAGAGACTTTGGATGTGTTCTTGGGGTACAGCAGACCAAGCAGCTTCCACGCGTTGCCAAAGTTGATCTGGTGTGGCAGCTGGGGATGTAATCTGGGTCAATCGTTGAGCAACCATGGACCACATGTTTTCTATCGGCGAAAGATCCGGAGAGCGAGCTGGCCAGGGAAGCAATTCAATCTGGCGATTGACGAAGAAACTTTGGACAATGCGTGCCACGTGTGGTCGCGCATTATCCTGTTGAAATATGGCTGTGGGCAAGCCCTGAAGGTAAGGAAGGACAACTGGCTCCAACACCTCGGAGATGTAGCGCTGGCTTTTTAAAGTACTGGCAATGCGTACTAGAGGAGTGCGAGAGCGATATCCAATACCGCCCCCATACCATAATACCCGGTGCAGGACCAGTGTGGCGGTGCATAACGCAGCTGTTCAGCATCCTCTCTCCACGGTGTCTCCAGACTCGAATCCGACCATCGTGGTGTTGCAGACAGAAGCGTGACTCGTCAGTAAAGACAATTTCATTCCATTGTGCCGTCCACATCCTTCTTTCATCGCACCATTGGCGGCGGAGACGTCTGTGGTTCTGCGTCAAGGGTAGACGAAGCAATGGACGTCTTGTGGACAGACCACTCTGCTGTAAACGGTGTCGAATGGTACGCGCAGACACTGGATGATGCGGTACAGACTGAATGTGCTGTGCTATGGTTCCTGATGTGGCTGAGCGATCCGTCACTGCCATACGCACAATACGCCTGTCATCACGTGAAGTGGTGCACTGAGGTGGATGCGATCGAACACTTAGGTCCGTCGTACCCTCCTGCATCCAACGATCACATATCCGCATTACAGTTGTTTAGTTTCGTCCAACACGACTACCGATTTCCCTGAAAGATAATCCACAATCTCGGTAGGCCACCATCCTTCCTCTGTCGAACTCGGATACTTGATCAAAAGATGATCGCTGTTTTCTACGAGGCATAATTGATCGTTTTTTTGAAAAAACCACAAGAAAAACACAATTGCCGTACTTCAAATCGTCGAAATCTCCAGGCCTTAAATAGCGCTTTGAAGTGGCGCCACAGGCACGCGTGATGTGCGTCTGCGCTGAAATTCTAATCATTTGCATATCTCACCTCCGCTAATGCATGTTGAAAATTTCATATTATTTGCATGCTTCCTTCAGGGTGTTGCATTTACGGTGGCCAGCAGTGTATTTACGCCTCGGAAACACTTCTCTAAGTTGACCAATCCTTTATTATGAAATCAGTGGGTATATATTGGGTAAAAAACATTTCTCTCTTAAGATGGGTGAGGATATGTTTATTTTTTCAACAAAATAATCTTTTTTTGTCCTTTATTTCTAGATCATGCAAAAACCGTGACATCATGCAAGCCATCGCCAATCATGGTCAACCAGTACGTTTAAGTCCTTGGGTCAAATTACCTCTCAAAAATCAAATCTCGCAAACCAAAAAATCTATGTGGGGCCCTAAACGGGACAAATGGATAAAGCATATACACACAAGTGCGCCAATTTTAGATTTCGAAAGACTGGATTAAAGCTTGCTGATTGGCAAATTTTCCATTTTCTCCTCAAAAATGATTTTTTTTTTGTAATTTGACAAAATGGCGGCAATTTACATAACGCTTATGGAGCAGCAGTTTTTTTCGGGTAAATTCTGGGAAATATTTTTTGCCCTAAATTTAGGGAATTTTTACAATCATGGACAAAATTTTGGAGATAAAATAATTGTTTGGGAGTCCAGGAGTTTTCTCTCCTGATGTTTTTCTCTACATCTTGGCTATACTGTACTACTCAAAATTTTAAATTTTTCCTGTTATGTTAAATTTAAACAAAAAATACACTAATCAATTATTATTGTAATGCATATATAATTTTAATTTTGTTAAAAAAAATCACTTCTCTGAAGCTGAAACAGAAGTTCAAAAAATAAAAACTCGGAAAAAATTGTAAATTATACTGAATTAGTGATTTGAAAGATTTACAATTTTGACACAGTATTTCTTTCGAAGATAAATGTGGATCAAAAGAATAAACTTTTTATCACATTTAATCAAAATACACTGGTGTAAGAAATTAAGAGAATTTGCAGACTTGGTCGATTATCTCTAGAATTACTGTACCGATTTTAATGAAATTTGATATTTACATACATTGATACAATACAAAACAAATAACCATTCAATAATTGTAATACAACACACGCATGATCGTGCGTAACACTCGTTGGAGTCGGAAGGTATGAAACAGTGGTTGCAGAATAAACAAAAAAAAATGGATTAATAGGGGGTATGGTCTCCTCTTACAGATATACAGGTCTCGCAGCGTGATTTCATACTTGAAATATTTTTAACGCAGTTATCATTTCCTGTGGCAATTGGTCCCACTCGTTCAGCAATGCTGTTTTCATTCCCTGGATGGTTCCCGTAGGAGGGTTGCGAGTTGCAATTGCCCTCCCCAGAGCGTCCCAGACATGCTCTATAGGGTTAAGGTCTGGAGATCTGGCTAACCAATCCATCCGGCAAATATCCTCATGCTCTAGAAAATCGTCAAGCAGAAAAGCTCTATGTGGCCTCGCGTTATCGTCCATTAAAATGAACTCAGGGCCAACTGCACCCCTGAAAAGGCAAACATAGGGCTCCAAGACCTCATCCCTATACCTCACACCAGTCACAGTGCCTCTTTCAAAGACATGGAGAGGTTTGCGGCCATCCAACATAATGCCTGCACAGACCATTAAACCTCCTCCGCCATAATGGTCGATTTCGCGGACATTGGAGGGTAGGTAGCGGGTCCCTGGTTCTCTCCATATGAACGTACGGCGAGAATCGGTGCTTAGGCTGAACCGGGACTCATCAGTGAAGAGAACGGTCGGCCATTGATCCATACTCCAATCTCTCTGCAACATGATAAACGGATTCTCCTGTCCGTAGAAGTGAAGACTCATGAAGTCTTTTAGAAACAGTCACCCTTGATACACGGGTTCCTGTAGCTGCATACAAGTCACGAGAGAGCTAAGAAGCTGTAGCACTCCTGTTACGCCTCGCTATAATTGACAAATGGCGATCTTCTCTGGCCGTCGTGGCTCTTGGACGACCTTGCCCAGGCTTTCTCTCGATGGATCCGGTATCCTGGAACTGTTTCCATAAGTTACACACGACGCTGGGCGTTAAATTGAACTCTCTACAAATCTGGACTTCAGATTGGCCTGCTTCTAGCCTCCCTACAATTCGCCATCTCCTTCCATCATCTAAACGTTGGTGGTTACTCATTTTTACTGTTACAATTTGAAATTAACCGATTGCTGCAAAATAACACCAAGAAATTCGCCGAGGTGGGCTAGCGAACAAAATGCGTCTTAACTTACGCGCGCTTATAAAGCCTGTTTCTCTACTGGCTCCGCTTACACACACGTGTACGCTTGCGTATTTGACGTACAAGATTTGCATTTTTGTCTAGAAGCAGTGGTTTTACATTCAGTTCAGTTCTTTTCATGAAATTTGATAAAATATGCAAATTCTCTTAATTTATTTCACCAGTGTACTACGAGGAATAAAAAAACTCCACAAAAAAATAGTCTTTTCAGCGTGATTTGTTTAATATGTCATCTAGACCTGATATGGAAGAATTTAGCAAAACCACTACTGTTAGTTACAAAGAGTGTGTATTTATTTCTTCTTTATTTCTCTTTATTGTGTTGCCAACATTTTGATGTTTTACATTATGTTGCTCACTGTATTTTTGTCTTATCTTGTGTGAGTGAAAAAAAAAAATGTGCCTGACATGAGAATGATGTCAATATTGTTAGATTTGAAATAAATCCATCTTAAGATTTTTCTTCAGGGATGATAATGTTTGGATGTCTCTCACACATGCATCTTTTTTCCTTGCTCTGACGCATTATATTGAGATCATTGTAAATGCATTTCAGGGCCATCATTTCTACTTTTTCCGGGGGGAAGGGGGGGGGGCAAATAGCATGTAGTGTATAATAGTTTGTAGTGTATTTTCACAAGCCCTGCCCCCCCCCCCCCCAAATGATGGGCCTGATGCATTTCAAGATTTTTCTTACAGGATAATAGTGTTTGGATACCTAAAATTTGTTTGTTTTTGGTATGCATTATCACATATACTGAAGACAATAAAATACTGTATTGTTTTACATCAATTAAAGGTAGGTGTTGAATTTATAGCTAATAAGAACCTATTTTGTCTTGATTAGCATTAAAAGGACTGATACCGGTCAAAATAATGAAGGTTGATTTTTTCACTATAAAACCTTGATTTTTGTTAAGATTTTTTATGTTTAAATGTAGATATGGGTGCAGCTAAGCATATTAGAATACAAAACCTTGAAGTTTTTCAAATAAATTTTGTATAATTAAATTTTATTTTTAAATTCTTCGCCAGAGGCACACATGGGCCTATATGTACCTACTTTTTAATGGTTTCAAATGGTTTTTATCATGATTATTTTTTCAAGTTAAGACTTGCGTATGCGTAAGGGGTACCAACCTTAAATGAATAAGTAATTAATTAATGTGAAGATTTTTTTTTTCCTTTTTAAAGGTCATTTCCCCATACAATAAGCACAAATCAATTGAAAAAACATAATTAATGGGCAGTTTTGGCTCAAGTTTGAAGAGAATAATTCACCTACCTAAAAGTTCTTCATTGCATAACTAGTAAAAAAAATTAAATTCTAAATTAAACATAGTAAAAAAATATTTCCCTTCTTTTTACAAAAAAACCACTAAATGTAACGTCTATATGAGCAAACGTGTCCCATATATTGGGGTCCCTGGATGAACTTCACATGAAATTTCTTTTTGATCCCTTTTATTATTATACTTATCAAGGTAGTATTACTCTGCTTCAGTATTTCTGCAGGTATTGATGAAGAAAAACAATCATCACACGTGGTTAAATTCCTAATAGCTTTCAGATAAGATTCAATGATTTACATCTCTATATTCTTGATCGCATTAGTATTTTTTTATAATTAGTCTATCATTAAAGATGATTTCAATTAGCCAAAGTAAGCATATCTATATTAGTAGAAATTTGATGTCACGATTTGACAAAATATTTGCTGTGCATGCATATGGAAATGTTTATAACGTTACCGGTCCAATTGACCAGTGATGGTCCTTCTAGGTATAACTGAAAATATCTCTGCTGATATTTTATATCCAAAAATCAAGCGAGAAGATTGAAAACAGTCAAAATGACTGGTGTGGTTCATCTTGTGCATAGTTCCCAAACTTTCTGTTCCATCGCTTCTGTCTTCAAAAAAGTTTCTCTCATCGTGCCCCCCATAACTCAAGCAGACCTATAGGATCATGCTATACCAGTAGCTTCTATCGCCCACCTGGACCATTCCATCACCCTCCAGAGCAATATTGCTCACTTAACATCTAGCGTTAAGCTAAACCTGTAAAAGATGTCGTAATGGTCATATCTGCAAGTGACAGAAAAGTTAATTTGAAAGAAGACTTGAACAATCAACTAGATAGATAAATAATAATATAGACTAGAAAATTAATAATTATTTATTACCATATTATAAATATAATTTATGACCGATTGATAATTATTACACCTCACATATTTTCTTAAAAATGCTTCATCATGTATGTAAAAAGTTGATTTTCAGTTATAGTAATGGTCCGTGTACCTATCACAAACAATCCAGATAGGAATATCATGGAGAATAATGTTCAATAAACCTTGTTTTGAAAAACATGTTATAATCTGAATCTCTGAAAGTAGAAGAATTGGTGTTGTCCAATGAAAAAATCTTGAATGTTGAAAAGAGTTACAAAATACCATAAATAACAGTTTTTGCAAACTTTTTGCCATTATTCAAGACAGATTTGCAAAAGCTTTTCACCAAAGAATAAGTCACAATTACATACATTCATTTACATAATACACTTCTACATTGTTTATAACCTATCACATCACAATAATCTGGAACCTATTGCACTTATTCAAGCCTGAGATATCTGAAAATATTTCACCCTGCAAACGTCACATTGAAAAGGCTTCTTTCAAGTGTGAATCATTTTATCATTACTCAAGTACGATATACCGCATGTGTTTAAAAAAAATTCAGAAAAGTTTTTACAAAAAGCAATACATTTAGGCGATTTTTCCTCCAAGGAGAACTGTCTTGGCTTAAGGAGATTTGAAAAACTTATCACTGAAAGCATCACACTATTTTTTATTTTTTTTTCTGATGTGCATCTCTTTTGTGCCTATTTCGAGTAGAAATTTAGGAAAACCTTTCACTAAACACAATGCACTCATATGAATTTCCTTCAAAATTAAGAAAAATCTTGTCAATTACGTGCCAATTCTCAAGTTAAAAATTTAAAAGAAAAAAAAATAACCTCAAACATCAAACTTACATGGTTTTTTGCATCTTCTTGCACCTATTTCAGGTATAAATTTTGGAAAACCTTTCACCACACCGCTTGTAAGAATTTTGGAAAAAAAATTGTATATTCGAAGGGCTCGGGAACTATTTGACCTCAAACATCAAAATTACATGGTTTTTCTTCAGAATGGACTTTTTTGTGTTTACCCAAGTAAGAGTTTGCTGAAAACATTTTACCGCAAACATCACATTCATATTTTTTTCTTTCATAGTGGATCTTTTTGTGTCTATTCAAATAGGAGGATAGCAAAAATCTTTTATGACAGACATCACACTCATATTTTCTCTCTCCTGAGTGGATACTTTTATGTTTCTTCATGGTAGAGCTGTCCAAAAATTTTTTAAAACAAACATCACATTCATATGGTTTTTCCCCGGTGTGGACTTTTCTGTGTTTTGCCAAAGTAGAGTTAGTCATAAACATTAAACCGCAAAGATTGCAATCGTACGGTTTCTCTCCAGTGTGACTCCTTTTGTGTGCAACTAAGCCAGACTTGTCCCGAAACTTTTTTTCACAAACACTGCATTCATATGGTTTTTCACCGGTGTGGGTGATTTTGTGTCGAGCTAAATGAGAGCATCGCAAAAACTTTCTACCACAAACATCGCAGTCATATGGTTTTTCTCCAGTGTGGATTTTCTCGTGTTTTTTCAAGGAAGTGTTTTCCGAAAACTTTCTGAAGCAAACATCACATTCATACGGTTTTTCTCCAGTGTGGATCCTTATGTGTTTCTTCAATGCAGAGTTGGTGATAAACATTAATCCACAAACATTGCATTCATATGGTTTTTCACCAGTGTGACCCCTTTTGTGCGCAATCAAGACCGAGTTGTCCCGAAACGTTTTACCACAAACACTGCATTCATATGGTCTTTCTCCTGTGTGGACGTTTTTGTGTCGATTTAAATGAGAGCATCGCGAAAACTTTTTACCACAAATATCACAGTCATACGGTTTTTCTCCAGTGTGGACCCATCTGTGTCTAATCAAGGAAGAGTTGTCTGAAAACCTTTTACCACAAACATCACACCCATATGGGATTTCACCAGTGTGAAGACTTATGTGCCTTCTTAAGTGAGGGGAAGACGAAAACTTTTTGTGACAGATATCACACTCGTACGAGATTTTTTCACGACAGAATTTTTTAGTTGAATTCATAGGTGATATTTCTGAATACACAAATCCATTTGATACAGCTTTTTATAAAAAATTAGATGGTGTGATTCAAAATGCGAGAGATATGTTAATCTTTCACCACAAATACCACATCAGATTGTTCTCTAAAATGAACGATATTATGCTGCTTCAATATAGAGTTGAAGATTTATTTCAAATATCACAGTCATATGTATGTGTGACTTATTCCCTTTCTTTGCTTTTCCTTTGCATTTCCTTAGAGATATCAATGTGTCTGAGGAGGCTTTCAAGTACCTGGTAACGGGAAATGATGACGTCAACATACTGATAAATTTTTCATCAATATTTGGCACATGCAATTTTTTATGACTAATTGGATCTTTATTAATGATACAATAGCATGTAATATAAGGTCATGCTGCACCAATCATGTCATTAAATAAAAATACTATGTCTCATTTGTAAAGTAGAAAATGACTAAAGTCAATAAATGATGTAAAATATGACAAGTGTATAATCTATATATACAATTGATTTGCTCTCTGTCTGTATGCTCTTCATACAAATCTAAAATTATAGACCAATTGTCGCATATATACAAAGCAGAACCCGACTTGAATGATAGGCTACTTTAAGAATTTGTCAGAGCAGGGCAAATGTCTGAAATGGGCAAAAAGCTGCCAGGCAACAATGGTTTTTAAGCCTCAGCAATGACTTCTAGAATGTTTACTTTGGTTACCATGGTTTCCTAGCAATGCGTTTCAGACATGCATATGCCTTCACAATGCTTTGTCACTTCTTTAATGCTTCAAAGTATTATTTATAATAGTTTATTCCTTTTATAATGGTTTGTCACTTTTTCAATCCTTCCAGTAATTGAAGAAAACCCGGGCAGCGCCGGGTATTATAGATAGTATAATATAAAACCGATCTTATGAAATGGTAGTTTATTAAATTAGTGTTAACAAATTTTTATACCAGAATATCCTAGCAAAATTATTCTCTGATTATTCTTTTTTCTTCATTTCAATAATGGAAAAAATTACTAATTTTGTTTATAATAAATAGAATAATGAAATATAATCCAGTATTCATTGCCTGGAACATGAAAAACAAAGCAATTTATAGTGTGATCATCTAATAGTAACTTAGTTGGAGAGTATCCTATTGGTCGCAGTGAGAGGTTTCAGCTGGTTCATGTAAATTTTTATGAAAATTTTGGAAACCTACGAAGATTATCAAAAGCCTTTTAGAATACAGTGAAATCTCTCAGCATTAAATCTAATTCTGATTCACACTCATCTTTGCTTAAATTCACCCCATAGAAAATTTAGGATCCACAATATCTGAAACAAGGTGGATAGATTTTAGTGTCACAGCTCTACTTTCTTTTACACAGCCTCAAGTATTTTCTCTTCATTTTTCAGGAGTGAAGTTACTGGAAGTTTTTGCAAGTCTTTTGTTAATTTCAGGGGAAAAAATAGAACAATACTGATCAGGGGAGCCAACATGAAGAAAACATTGAGGGTCTGAAAGTTGCCAGTCATCCCATATATATATAGGGCTTGAATACCCAGAAGGGATGCATTGCATATTCATCAACTATTGGGCCACTCCAAAAAAATTTAGAAAAATCTAACACACAACACATGGCTTTCTTTTACCTAATGTAATCAATTTAGTGTTAATAGTCTTTTAACTTCTATAAGCAGGTAGCATTTTACAAATGTTTTCTAGACATCCATTCACAAGTTAAATCCTTACCCTCTTCAAACCTGAGGTAAAACTAATTATTAAATAAAAACTTTTTTGATTGGTGTTTATTGTAAGTCAAAATACCCTTTAAAAAGAAAAACAAAAGAGTCAACTAATTAAGTCTTTGTTGATGTCTTTACTAGGATCATTTGAGTTATGTAGCCTTAAGCATACCTCGTCTTGACTTGAAAAAAGAATCATTAGAAACCATTAAAAATGAGGTACGTGTAGCCTACCTTCTGGAGCAAAGAGGTCAAGATGAAGGTTTCATTGTTTTAATCCTTCCAAAGAATACTCTCCAAAAGGTTATTACCGAGAATTTTACATCTCTAAGTTTGGATAGCTAAAACTTTTTCCGGTGGAATATTGTGATGAATTGAAAATGAAATAGGCCTACTTCTCAAATGATGTTTGATGTACTGAAGGCAGTTAGAGTGTATTGCATTGTATTGATTAAAGTTATGTGATGAAGTTAAAGCTAATGAGAACCTGTTATTTCTAATGATTAAGATAGACCTGTGAAAATAAAGATGTCATAGTGGTCATATATCTGCAAGAGACTTATAATTATTTGTTATATTATAACTACAGTAAAACCTCATTAAAAAGTCATCACTACGGTTAAGTCGTCATTTTTCTTCAGGCCTGTCCAGTTTTCATAGACAACACAGTGTTATTAAACTCTCGTTTACCATGAAAGATTGCATTTTACCATGATTCCTCACCATGAAAAAGTTTGAGATAGAGGAACAGATATTTTCTATGGCTTCCTTTAAAAAATAGCTTGTGTTAACAACATTGCCATATGCTTAAAAGTCACCATAAAAGCCTTATGCACCAGAATGGAACAGTTCGAGTAGCAAAAGTTATGCTGGGGAAGTTCATTTGCCGACAAAAGTTTTTGAAACATTAGGGACTGTTCGAGTTAAACCTGATTTTTGCATGGGCTTCAAATTTGAACAAATTATATTTGTTGAAAAACCAGAAAATTTTTCCAAAGTTGAGTTCTTTAAATGTGTGCTTTTTTCTACACCAGACCCTCCACACGTCCCTCAAAGTGGACCCTGTGTTCGAGATTACCGTGTAGTTGTTTCATGAACTACTGATAAAGAATTACAACACTAAGATTAAATTTCATCTATATGTAAAATTGATGTGTAGTAGTTCTGTTGTGAAGAAAAGCGAACCAATCTAGCAGTTGCTCTGATTAGTCGAAATTAAAAAAATTAATAGTATAAGCCAAACTGTAACAGTATATTTTAACACAATAAGTTAAATAATAAGAGCTCTAAAAAGGTATAGAAACTTTTTCTTTTGCAATCTATAAATTTTATTAATATTGTAATTTTAATTATTTTAATAAATGTTATGTTACTTTAAATTTATGCGATTTTCACAACATCACACATTGAAACTGATGACACTTCATTTAAGTCATAATTTATTGATAACAAGAGGTGACGACTTATCGAGGTTTTACTACATTTGTCTCACATATTTTCTTAAAAGTGCTTTAGAAAATTCCTTCATCAAGTATGTATCAAGTCAATTTTCTGTTACAATCCAAGTTCATGTTCCTATCATTAAAAAATCCTGATAGGAAGATCATGGTAAATAATGTTCAAAACACCTCATTGTGAATGACCATGCTATAATCTGAACGTCTGAAGTAAAAGAATGGGCATTGCTCAACAAGGAAATCTTTAATGTTAAATACAGGTACAATCAAGCCTGTCATTTCAACTTTTTTCAGGGGAAGGGGGGGAGGGGCAAAGAACATCTACTCAATATATATATTTCACCTTATTTGTCCATTTCTTCTATTTTTTAAAGCTGGGCGAGGGGCTTGGTTACAATATCATAAATAACATTTTTTACAAACAATGTTTCTCTTTGATTCAAAGCTTTTTGCCATTATTCAAAATAAAAATTAGCAAAAGCTTTTTGCCACAAAGCTTATATATACATTCCAATTATATATACATCACAATGTATATATAAGCATGCATAAGAATGTATATATAAGCCATCACAATTATATATACATTCACTCTTACATATACATTCACTCTTACATATACAATATGTATTACACTTCTACATCATTTATAACCTAACTATATCATATCAGAATAGTCTGCAGCGGAGCCTTTTGCACTTATTCAAGTCAGAGATATCTGAAAATCTTTTATCCTGCAAACGTCACATTGAAAGGATTTTCTCCAGTGTGAATCTTTTTTTGTTGTTACACAAGTGAGATACAGCACATATTTAAAAAATTTAGAAAAGTTTTTACAATGAGCTACACATTTTGGAAATCTTCCTCCAAGGCAACCTCTTTTGCATATTAAGGAGATTTCAAAAACTTCTTCCTGCAAGCACCACAATTGTAAGGTTACTTTTTGACGTGCATCTTCTTGCACCTATTTCAGGTATAAATTTTGGAAAACCTTTCACCACACCGCTTGTAAGAATTTTGGAAAAAAAATTGTATATTCGAAGGGTTCGGGAACTATTTGACCTCAAACATCAAAATTGCATGGTTTTTCTTCAGAATGGACCTTTTTGTGTTTACCCAAGTAAGAGTTGGTTGAAAACATTTTACCACAAACATCACATTCAAATGTTTTTTCTTTATTGTGGATCTTTTTGTGTCTATTTAAGTAAGATAATACTAAAAACCTTTTATGGCAGACATCGCACTCATATTTTTTCTCTCCAGTGTGTATTCTTTTATGTGCGTTCATGATAGAGTTGTCCAAAAACTTTCTGAAACAAACATCACATTCATATGGTTTCACTCCAGTGTGGATCCTTTTGTGCTTGTTCAAGGTGGGGTTATCCGAAAATCTTTTTAAACAAACATCACATTCAAATGGCTTTTCCCCGGTGTGGATCATTTTGTGTTTAATCAAGGTAGAGTTTTCCGAGAACTTTTTAAAACAAACATCACATTCATGCAGTCTCTCTCCAGTGTGGACCCTTTTGTGTTTTTTCAAGGTAGAACTGTCTGAAAACTTTCTACAACAAACCTCACATTCATGTGGTTTTTCTCCAGTGTGGACCATTCTGTGCTTCTTCAAGGCAGAGTTGGTTGCAAACATTATACTGCAAACATTGCATTCAAATGGTTTTTCCCCAGTATGACCTCTTTTGTGTGTATTCAACGCAAAGTTGTCCCGAAACTTTTTACCGCAAACACTGCATTCATATGGTTTTTCTCCTGTGTGTATGATTTTGTGTTGAATTAAATGAGAGCTTCGCAAAAACATTTTACCACAAATATCACACTCATGCTGTTTTTCTCTACTGTGGCATATTTTGTGCTGTTTCAAGTTGGAGTTACAAGAAAAAGTTTTACCACAAACATCACAGTCATACGGTTTTTCTCCAGTGTGAGCCCGTTTGTGTCGAATTAAGGAAGAGTTGTCCTGAAATCTTTTACCGCAAACATCGCATCCAAATGGGATTTGACCAGTGTGGATCTTTCCATGTCTTCTTAAGTGGGCAGAGGATGAAAATGTTTTGTGACAAATATCACACACTAGTGAGATTTTTTCACTATTCACAGTTTCAGGTGAATTTGTCGATGATATTCCTGAAACAATGCTCGAATCCATTGTATATGTGGCTTTTCATAAAAAAAATAAGACTACAAATCAAAATATCTTTCACAGCAAATACCACATCAGATTGTTCTGTAAATATTGATATTGCGCTGCTTCAATGGAGTTCAAGATTTATTTCAAATATAACAGTCATACGTATGTGTGCCATATTAACTTTCTTTGTTTTTCCCATTCTATGCGCTTCCTTGGAGATATCGATGGGTCTGAAGAGGCTTTTCAAGTACCTGGTAATGGGAAATGATGACGTCAGCATACTGATGAATTTTTTTATCAATATTTGGTACATGCAGTGTTTTGGGGGTGACTGATTAGATTTTCACTGCTAATGGTGCAATGACCTGTAAGGTCATTCTGTGCCAATCATGTCATTAATTTAATGACATTAAATCTAATAAGAATTAAAATTTTTAATCATAAAAATTTTAAGTCTCATTTGTAAAATACAAAATAACTGGAATCAATAAAACGTACAAGTGCATACATAAAAAGGTACATAACATACACGTGTGCAAGGCCGGGATTACACTATAAAACTTTTATAATAGTTCTTTTATAAAACTTGAAAAATGCAACGAATAGCATCTCAGTTACATTCGAGCAAATGTAAGTAATAGGCTTGCTGGTTGTTTTTTTTTCAAGTTTTGTAAAAGATCTATGATCAAACTTTTAGGGTAATCCCGGCCTAATATAATATAAAATTGATCTCATGAAACAATTGTTTATGATCAGCATTGACAAGTTTTCACCAAACAGCTGTCTCAGCAAAAAGAATTTTTGCAATATTTTTGCGAGTGGTAAAAAGTGCTAGAATATAAAATTCGAACTTGCACCTCTTGATGAAAAAATTTGAGAATCTTTATAAAGGCCCAATATATTTTAACCCTTTGTGGCATAGAAGTTTCTTTTGGTCTTTGTTAATACAGTAGAAAATTAATAACTCAACAAGCGGATAACTTAACTATCATGATGACTAGCCCTTTGTTATTTTCATGGTTGGCTCTAACTTGACACAAGATGGCTAAACCCCGTTCAAGTCAACTACAATTTTTTGAAGTGCCAGTGCATTGGCTAAACCCTTGAATTTTCACAACATTGCTCTCGCGTATTTCAACATATCTTCATTATCATGTGAGGAAGATTCTCCCACCCACCTTGGGATAGGGTCATTTCCCACTGTTTGGAACCTGAAAACACAACCTGTGGACTTCAAGTCACAAATAGGTGTGAATGGTATCTGAAATTTTCGAGTGAGAGGAATAAAGAAAATAGAGAACTAGCAAGAAAATTTCTTATAATTTTCTTGCTAATTTAGGCTATAGATGATGGAATAGAACCCTTCAGCTACAGTTGAGTACACTCATAGCCTTTTAAGACCGGGAAATTTTTGAAAAAACAAATGTTTGTTAAGTATTTCACCTGATGATCGTTCGGGCTTAAAGGGTTATAATATACCCTGGATATAACTTGTGGTTTTGTAAGATGGTTCATACCCTTTGCAAGTGAAAAAATTCAAGGACTATTCAAGCACTTTTCCAGGCAAAAATTAAAAAGCGTTCATATCGTGGTCGATATAAAAATCGTGATTTTTTTTCAAAAAATTAAATTAATTGAATTTTATTTATATTCCACATTTACTCATTTTGAGTTTGAAATGCTAATTTATTAAAGATTTACTAATTGTTTTTAAAACAATTATAGGTCTAATTTCAGCTTGTAGACAATATTAACTTCTTAAGGTTTTGCTTAATAATAAAAAAACATACACATTGTAGTTTCAAAGGACATTCAGCAGAAACCTTTTTATGTTTGAAACACATTTGAAATGCGTTTTCGATAAAAATATCAGAAAGCACATGTAGTCATATATGTAGGGTGACCATATGACCATATATTCGCCTAGGGGACATTACTGTATTTTCATGTAAATTTTGGCCCCACACCCGACTTTTTCATAAAAATGTATCATTATTTTCCAGAATTTTCTTCAACAAAGCCATTTAAATTTTTATTCTTTACTGAAATTAAGTATTAAAATTATTGTTCGAACACTATAATTTATATTACGATAATTATGACTTCTAATTTGTGTTTTCATTTCACATATTTGCCATGTTAAAAATTTTTCTTCCCCCCCCCATATAGAATTCATTCAAATCTATAGTGCTTAATTTTCTGACTATGGTGGATTTTTTGGCAATTTTAGCAGTAACTGGCAACTTTGCTTACCTTTAGCATCATTTTGGGTGGCAATTGGCGATTTTGCCATATTTTTATCCAGAAAATATGGTCAGACTACATTTATGCAACAGACATTCATTAATTCAATAGTCTGAAATAGTTCTAAGCAATATCTTAAGCGCAGCATTTTGTAACCACCAGATTTTATGCATCATCTTTTTAAGCAGAGATACCTTAGATATGCGTGACCACATGTTCTGTTTCGAACAGTCTCATAATTCATCGTTGTTGCTCCACTGATTATTTTTGCCCCAGTGGAAAATGGTTTGTTTGGGGGGGGGGATTTAATTGAGTGGGGAAACAAAAATTGACAGAAGAAATTAACACAAAAATTTTTTTCAAGCACTTGAAAATGGTTATTTTTCAAAGACTGTACGAACCTAGTGTAATCCTTGATTTTTCGGCCCACTTTCATGCATTTTTACCTCGGTTATCACATACCCCGCTTAAAACATACACTGAGAATCATACCAGAAACACTCTCTTAAACTAGAAAATAATTTGGATACAACATACAGCAAAGCCTGGAAAAGTGAAGCCAAAAAAAAGGACTTATTTGTGCAACATTCATTGCATTTGGGTCATATATTGATGTATTCTTTCATAGAAAGTCGTTATAATTTTTTTAATAACAAAAAATTTTGTCAAGATAATTACATTTGCTTCTGATAGATGGCAGTGTAATGAATGCAGGGTGGGGGGGAGCAACACTCCCGTTGAACCCAGAATAGATAGCTTCTAAGAGCCAGAAATACAATTAAAAATAATGGTTTTGTTCATAAAATATAGGACGTATATTCACAGTATGCCTTTTGTCCATCAAAGCAGAATATGCCGAAATCTGTGACGTACATCGCAGAACAATCAGCTATTGCAGAACAACCTGGGAGAATTTTAAGGAAAAATGTAAAAAACAATATTATGGGAATTGTTACTGCAGAACATTTCCAGTCAGCCGGCGGCTTGCTGCAGAACAATGCAAAGTATTGTGCTTTGGGCCCTTTGCTCCCATTAATTTTCCCTCCCCCAACATATCACTTTGGATTAGCACCCGTGGTGGATGGCTAGAAAGCGCTGCTACTACTACTACTACTACACCAGACATGCACCTCATCCATATTCCTCTGCGGAACCTCTAACGAATTGATACATGTTGGAATGTACGTGTAGTGAAACCTGGCATGAAGTTCGTTTCTGTGTAATTCTTGTTATGTGTAGTGCTGCCATCTGCCACCAGTTTTTCTAACTATGAGTGAAGTGTAATGATTGAATGATTTATCGTTGTAGGCCTGTTGCTCTCTGTGGCGAGACTTTTTAAATAGGGAGATCAGCTCGCATTTGCGCCTCAAAGTTGGGAACCACAGGAAATCAAATTCAACCGACCACCACTGTGGTGAAAGTAGGGTTCGGATCAAGGGCGTAGCGGGGGGGGGGGGGACTTGGGGGTCTGGTTCCCCCCCCCCCCCGAAACGAAATGAAAGTTCTACCTGTTAGTATGCATTGTATTCCATGGGAAATTTCTAATAACCCTTCTAAAAAACCATGAAAAGCATTTGTTTCTGAGCAATGACTACAAAAAAATGTTTAAACTTTTTTTTTCAATGGATAACTACGGTCGAATCCTGTTATAACAAACTCCAAGAGACCTGAGCAATCACTTCACTATAATGAAATTCTGTTATAAAGAAATTCCAGGTTTTTGACAGCATCAAAAACTGGGTTAAACCGTCGAAAACTGTTGAAAACCATCAAAAACCTAAATGAATGCTTTTTAAAAATGTTTTGAACACACAATAGGTATATAACATGATGAAAACCTTACTCTTTTGCATATTATGTTTCATTATTAAACATTAAATTATCACAATAATTAAAACAATATCAATTATAATTTGCAATTTCAAATTTTTCCACACACAAAGGATCTAGAACATAATTTTATGGTTTATTCTATCTAAACTCATTACCTGTGTTCAATTTACTAAGAGAGATAAAGCTGTTTATTCAAAATATGCGTGATAGGGAGATCAGGATTAGGTCTTTTGATCTCAGAAACCAACTCGGTATTAAAACAGTCAAAAACTTATTGTCAATGTCGACAAATAATATTTTTTAACCTGATAGATATTGTTAAATAACAAAAAACTTACTTTCAAGTACATTAAAGTGTATTATATTTTGTACACTATAATTACTGAGTATACAATATATATTTCAACATTTTTATATTTTCTGATCCGCCAAAAATTTTATTCCATACAAAAATTCTCACACAGCATCTGTTAATACACTAATTAAACTCATTTATTCTCACCTAAAATATTTTTACCTCAGGTTGTATGAATCCGGAGTTTTAAAGAGTATTTTCAATCAAAGCAGAGCTGGCAGGACTCGATACCCAAAGCATTATTTTGCACGTTTAGATATAGTTTCAATTGGAAAACCATTGCATTATAAATGCTAATAAATATACCATATCACAGTCAAACTCAGTTACTCTTACTTTTGCACAAAGAATAAGTTGCAGGAGTTTCTTAAGCAGGGCCGGAACTAGAGGGAGGCGGGCAACTGCCCCGGTTGGCAAAATTTAGGAGGGGGGGGGGCAGACTGCAAAATAATGTTTGCCCCTGGAGGCAAAAATCCTAATTATGACCCTGTCTTAAGCATCATATATACAAGCCAGCAGTGGCTTGTAAGTATCAGTGATTATCTAGATAATTTAATAACAGAAATCAGGATTGTGTAAAAGAACTTTTTAAACGCCTATCTGTTCTAAAAAAGAATATAGCAGATAGTTTATATTAATGCATATGTATAACAGGTGGAAGAAATTTTGGAAGGTCGAGAATCATCTTGAATCGAAGAATATCAAATAGTTCCATAGTTTTTCCATTCAGCTTTTATGTTATGCTCAATTCAAATTGTATATTTCACATGAAAAAATAATTACCCAAAATAATTCTGCAGAGAGCAGAGAATTATTTCACAATCATACATCTATTCTTTGTATAACAAAGTTACTTTAAACATTACATGCAATGAATGTGCGTATTTCCCATGGGATTTCTAAAAATTGAAAATAATGCTTGAGGTTTTTGACGTGACGGTTTAAACCAGTTTCCCAACCATTTTTGTCCCATCGCCTCCTTCTTCAGAATTTTTTTTCTCCTATCGACCCCCAACGCAATCTAACCCATAGGATCCTATGTTATACCTGTAGCTTCTATCGCCCCCTGGAACTTTCCATCGCCTTCAGGGGGGCATTAATGTCCATGTTGGGAATCACTGGTTTGAACTCTCAAGAACCCATCAACCCTGGTCCCTATGTTAACTTATCTGGGAAATTAGAAAAGTTTGTTAAAATGAGATCTTCACTATTACGTATTCATTAAAACGGGATTAAACTGTATAAATGATATGTAAGTTATAAATTACTGTTTTAATTGAATTATCTGTTACTATACACACTTTTTTATAAATTGCTTTATTTTTTTTTCACTGGAAAGTATGAATCCTAGTGTTCATGAGAACATTTTATGCTTTAAATATGTAAAGTTTGGAAATAAACAAAAGCTGATCTATAATCTGGGAAATTTACAAATCTGGAATCACTCAGGCCCCAAATAGCCCGGATTTGAGAGGTCTTACTGTTGCTTTGTTTTCAATCTTGTATCTGGTCTATAGTCATAGTTGAGTTCGCAGTGAAATGAGAGGTAAAGAGTGTTCTCGCACCACAAAATATAGTTCTCCGCATCAGAGGTGTTGTTGAGAAGCATATGTACAGAAACTTTTAGGATTTGTTCATGATTTTGTAAAAAACACTAAAAATCATTGTTTTTATAAATGGATTGAATTTGAAAATCATGATTATAAAAAAAAAGTACTGGCTGCCATTATTAATGCTATTTGGCAATTGCACCCAAATGTTGGCCTTATATGTTCTCTAAAGTTTTTTTGCAGAAATCGCTGTTACATGTTGTCGATCTGCATTTCATTAAAATGACTTTTTTTTCCATTTCTTATTTGTTGAAATAGAAAATTCAGAATCCACATGTCAATTCTTCATTAAATTTTAACACCGAGAACAGACAAACATTAACTAATGCAGTATGAATTTTTTTTTAGGAATCAGGTCATGATCCCCAAAGCAGAATGTTTCGCATTGATCTGCAATGAATCTTCAGCTGATTGGAAATGTTCTGCAGTAAAAATCCTTATAATAGTGTTTTTGACATTTTTCCTTAAAATTCTTTTAGATTGTTCTGCAACATATGCCTCAGATTTAGGCATATTCTGCTCGGGGGGGGGGGGGGGGGGCGATAAACTCATTGATTGCAAAAAAAAATTTGTTTTCGGTTGACATAAGAAACCTATCGGCAACCCCTAGAAGAGACACCTCCATCCCCAATGCAAATACCAGCAAAAGCGTGCGAGAGAAGCCCCCATCAAGGAAGAGTTTGGATTTTTTTTCGTGCCATAATGTTTTGTATAGTCTTGGATGCAATATGGGCATAGCATCAAGTAAAAATTAGTTGAAACAAATAGAAATCTTTCCTACGCAGACATTTTCAGCACGGCCGAATTAACCATCATTAGCGAGAGTAATAAATATGATTCCGGTGGCCAATGGCAGAGAACAGTTTATGCAATAGTGAAAATTACCGTAGCGTGGACGACAATCCTAGGCTTTGCCCGAATCATTCTAAAACAAACAGAGCTGACGATATGGATATTCCCCATTTGGGACAGCTAAATATGTTCCAGTTGAGAGGAAAGGAAGCATTGCAGAAAAATATTTATATGCTTCAAAAATTTTCACGGCATATCAATGAAGAGTAAGTACTCTGCTGATATCACACAATTCATATTTTTTTTAAATTTTAAAATGCTTTTCAATTTAAAAAAAAAATTTTTAAACGACACTTTAATTGCTGAAAATGCAGTCGAAACCTAGCCCCCGAGCCGGGGGAAGGGATTTTAGGAGGCCCCAAAAATTTTACACTTATTTTGCTTAATAACAATCCTTTCAAGAAGGGCTCCAAGGAAAAGTTTGCCCAGAGATACCGAAAAGACACGATATGGCCTTGCTCGCTAGTGATTGATTACACTTCCTGTATTATCATCTCCCTTGATTTGCGCTCTATTATGTCCTCATGTCCACAGATGTTGTTCTTTCGATATGAGAAACAGGGAATTTGTGATTATCAAACCAATACAGACTAAAAAACGAATGCCGCCATTGTTTTCCTTTGTTTATATATATTTTGTTTTTGTACTTATAAAATGCATCAATAAATTTATGCGGAATTAAAATAATTTCAGACGAAGTGCGAAATACGTATCTTTCAAGTTTTACATCAAGAAATATTTAAGTAATTGTACAGTTTTTAAAATTTCACAAATTTCTTCATCTTAAAATTGAATGCTTGTAAAATAGGTCATTTTATTCATGGAAAAACACTAATAAGATGCTGAGATCTACTACTACTAGTAAACATGGTCTCTGGAATATCCAGAGCGCTCGATGCTTGTGTTTGATTTTGTGTTCGCGAGCACTTGGTCAAAGTTAAAATTAAAAACCTTGTACAAATTACATTTAAGGATTGAAATCAATCCTGATTTCATGCATTCGTATGTTGAATTTCCCGTAAGGGTGTTCTTCTTTTGATGATGGATACAGGTAGTGCTCGCGACTAGAAAAAGGTTGAAGACCTCTGGACTAGAGAATAAAGAATACAGTGATCTGTTTGAGAAGAAAGTGATCTGTCTAGAGAATAAAGAATACAGTGATCTGACTGTCAATCAGTGTTGAATTCAAGGACTCCAAAACAGGATGTCACACAAACACCATAGAGAGCACTTGGCGACACATCAAGAGCACACTGCCAGAATACAATATAGGCAGGCAGATTTCAAATTTTATTTGGCACAGTTTATGTTCCAGCAGGCATGTGCAGCTAAAAAAATGGATGTTTTCAATCAATGTCTTTTTAGAAATAGTTAGGGAAGTCGAATGGGAGGATTTCAAAACGACTGTAGGCTTTCCGCAATCCTTTTCCATTTGTATACAGTCGAATCTCGTTATGACAGACTGACCGGAGAAATCACTTAGTATTAACGAAATTCTGTTATAAAGGAATTCCAGGTTTTTGCATTTTGTACTTACCTAAACTTATCTGGGGATTAGAAACGTGTTCGTTAAAATGAGATTTTCACTATAATGGTATTTGTTAAAAAAGGATTCAACCGTATGTAAATAATTATTTATTAGCCCAGAAAAATCAGATTATATAATCCAGAGCTTATTTATCTTCATACTATTATTCTTTTTCTTGTGTTCGTGACAATTTTTATTATACCAAAGCTGTTCCAAAAAATGTCTTTTCGGATTTGAACACTGTCGTCTGTTTGAGTTAGTTCTCAACGTTTCCCCAACACTATAGTCCGTTTCAGGTTAACTTTGCAGTGCAGAGAAAGGTAGAGAGTGTATTCCTTCGCCGCAAAATATAGTTCCCATATATCGGAGGCTTACGATGATCATTTATGCAGAATATTTCAATTTTTTGAATGATTGAAAATGAATACTGAAAAAATAGTGTTCTGAATCGATCTTTATTCGTTTAAGAATTTTAAAATAGAAAAAAAAAATTATCACCATTATGCGTAAAAAAAAGCTTTTTCTCAGTGAGATTGGCGAGAATCAGCTATACCTTACCGCGACTGCTCATCGATACATTGGTTGAAAGGCTTTTGTTGTCATGGCAACGTGTGATGTGGTTCCCTCGTAGCTTCCCTTTCACTGCAAAGTTAACCTGAAACGAACTATAGTGATTGACATCATCAGGAGAATAGATAAACTGGATCAAAGTCAAGTTTTCCTGAGACTCCGGAAAACTTGACTTTGATCCAGTTTATCTATTCTCCTGATGATGTCAACCACTAGTGTTGGGGAAACGTTGAGAACTAACTCAAACAGACGACGGTCTTCGAACCTGAAAAAACAATTTTTATCATATGATGGCCGCGAAAACCTTATCAACTATTTAAGCTTTGGTATATTTTCATATTCGGGTTTTTATTGTTGTATTCTATGCTGGCGATTTTTTTTTTGGCACGGGTAGTGTCTAACGGCCTTGGCGACTTTTGGTCGGGTCATCAGACGTCTGGAGCCGGGGAAAAAGTCGCCAAAAATCGCCAAGTTGCCCCATATACCACAGCTGTTCCAAAATTCTGCCAGAGAAATTTTCACTCAATATTCCTTCAATAATGCATTTTAAATCGACAAAAAAATTATTTCGATTTCCATATTGAAGACCATCCTTCCTTGACCCGAGCTAAAATGCTCAAGTACTTATTTTCATTAATAGATGGCAGCACATTAGCATTAAAAGTCTGTCACAGATCGGCTTGAAAGGGAAATATATGGGCTTAAAAATGCGTATGGCTTACCTGCAATTTAAGAAGTAAAAGAGAGACTTCCAGACGACAACAAATGCGTTATTCGGTCGATTATGAGTCTCTGTTCGATGCACCAATGTCTAATAACAAGCTGAAGTTGAAATTAAACATAGAAACTACTACAACATAGAGGAAACAAAACTTCCTCTCATCTAACGCCAAGTAAATGCTAATAAGGATACGGATGCCTTTATACCGGCTAGCACAGCAGTACAGGTGCCTCTTCCTGTCACAGATGGCTTCTGCTATGTCCCCGCATTAATAGTGCTTTCGCGTCATTCATTTTTTCCCTTTCAGATAGTCTTCTCATGTTTAGACCGAGCCAAAAGGCTGAAACACACTGCGCTAACGCGGTACCACACGTTAATGCGTGTGATATAAAATTCCACCAATGAGTATTCTGTAGGTACGTTCACACTGTGCTGACGTGACGTGGTCAAGTCTGTGATGATGTAATATGACGTAACAAGCAAAAATCTGTGTACACTACTCTGATGTGACTCGAGACCACGTAAAAATGCGTGCGATATAAATTCCACCAATGAGTATTCTGTAGGTACGTTCACACTGTGCTGACGTGACGTGGTAAAAGTCCGTGATGATGTAATCTGACATAACAAGCAAAAACCCGTGCACACTACTCTGACGTGATACCACACGTTAATGCGTGCGATATAAATTCCTAAGAGTCTTGTGTAGGTACGTTCACACTGTGCTGGTGTGACGTGGGAATGTGTTGGATTATGCAATCTGACGCAGCACGCCTTATTACTCGTCCCAAAAAAAAAAAGTTAAACACCATGATATTTTTTCACACCAATTTCAGATTCTCGTCAGTCGTGTGATGGCATGAGAAGCCGCCACATTTGGTTTTCTCGTTCTTTTTGCTTCGTTCGTGTTTTGATTAATTTTGTTTTTTGTTTCGACGATGAAAGAGGAACTAATCGAACATGTTCGGTCAAATTCTCGGCCGTATGATCGTACTAACACCGTATAGAGCAGAAAGTCTCCACGCGAAGCTCGTGGCATCACTGAAATCGTCCATTTCACTTAGTCATTGGATATAATGCAAAAGAAGGTAAAGATTTCGCATACGTCGGACTGCTATATTCAATGGCTATAGATGAAATGGGCGACTTCAGTGACGTCAAAGGAGGACGCGCGGAGGCTTTTTGCTATGCTGTAGAAAAGTGTTGGCTTGCCAGACAGCTGTCGATCTGCATTTATGGGAATCAGAGCAGCCCTTGAAGTGTGGGACAGGTGCGGTCGTACGGGGCCCGCATTTACAGTAGTAATAAATTCTGACAATCTGCATTTTTATTTAGAAAGAAATAATTCTGAATTTTCCACCATATATCTGGAATTGTTTTTTTTTTTTTTAATAATTTCTGAATTTTCCATCAATTCTGGAACTTTTATAAGTTCTGGATCGAGTGAAACCTCGATATAACGATATTTTGCGGACCTAGGAGAATATCGAGAGGCAACAGTTTAACATTCGAGTATAGACATTTCTGAGCAAGACTTGAAAAAATATCGTCGTATCGAGTAATGTTGTAGCGAGGTTTCACGGTATTTCTATCAGGGTCGCAACTAGATGCTTGGTCACCCGGGGCAAGTGCGAATTTTGGTGCTCCCTTTAATGTTGCAGGTAAAGTTTGAGAATAAAGTTTGCGATCCTCTGGTCCAGCGCCCGGGGCACGAGACCCGCTTGTACTCCCTCCCCCCCCCCCTATATAGTTGCGGCCCTGATTTCTATTCTATATTTTCACCAATCCTGAAAAATTTTTCCACCTTGCATTTATTTCGAATTTTCATGCTTTTCATTTTCTGAATTTTCGATTCCTCTTCTCACAGAAGAAAAAAAAAATCTGGGCTAAGGGGCCCAGCTATTATTTTCGCGACCGTCCCCCATGTATGGGATGCATGCACATTCTTTTCTAACACTTTACTGCGACGATTAATACAGTCATTTTTCTTCAAGATCATCTAAAACACGTTTCACACATCCATGGGTGTTGAAAAAAAACTTATTTTTAAATAGTCGTAAGTTCTCAAAACGATAGTACAGTAGTAGATATCACGACCAACACACGCAACGACTTTACTTCGACTGATGGCGTAAAGGCTGAAACACACTACACTGACGTGACTTCACGTCATGCCAGCGACGTGGTAAATTTGAATTCGCGGAAATTCTGTGACGTGAATTCCCTCGTCACATAGTTTGTACGTAACAGAATTTCCACGAATAAGATTTCACATATTCGTCACCGTAGTGTGTTTCGGCCTTAATGCATCTCTTAGGGCCGTATTCACCGACATGGTTTAAGCTGTAGTCACAATTTTTGGATAAAAGATCAAAGATTGGTTAAAAACCTGAATTTAACCAATCCGTGTCGATCTCTCATCAAAAAATTATGACTATAGTTTAAACCATGTCGGTGAATACCGCCCTTAAAACATCAGACCAGTGTACACGCCGTATAATATCTAATATGATCCCGCGCCATATGACGTGACGTAGTTACCCGACACGGCATAGTAGTGTTTCAACCTTAAAGCCGGGTTTTCCTAGGAATAGGTTTCTAGCGTCGCGGGAACCGAATTAGACCATTTCGAGCCGGCAGAAACGTGTTACATAATTACGCTACGCGTTTGTGTTTTCCTAGCGTGGCGCATCAGATCAGGGCAGCTAATATTATAGTATATGGCCTTGGCATTAGCTACTCTGTCGTCTGCATGC
Organism: Pholcus phalangioides; assembly: GCF_987345545.1. Lineage (NCBI taxonomy): Eukaryota > Metazoa > Arthropoda > Arachnida > Araneae > Pholcidae > Pholcus > Pholcus phalangioides. Next base: position 7,851,316 of record NW_028301617.1, on the reverse strand, counting down.
TCCGGTTTGAAGGGAAGGAAAAGAAAACACACAAGAGAGTGAAGAGAATATCGGCAAAACCGCGGCGCACGACGCATTTGACTGCTCCAGAAGCAGTCGGCCAATCACGTCCGACGTAAAGCGCTGTCGTGAGGCGTATTGCGCTCTGTACGAAAACAGTCATTCTGCTTTTCTTATTGGTGAGTGGACGGCGTGTCGCGCTGGGCGAATTACGTTGCGCGCGCACAAGAAACCTGCTCCTAGGAAAACCCGGCTTAAGGGCAACACGCTCGTCTGAATCTGGAGGCTCGTGTAGGTACATTTGGCGGTGTGGCAATTTAGGGTAGTATAATAGGAGGATGTGTTCTATATTGTTTCCTCGCTCATCCTACAGAGAGTGCATGTAATATCCATGTTCAAATTAAATTGGCAAGACGGTGGTTTGTCTCCACTGAGCGAGTTCGAGCCTTGACGACGAGTGTTGCTGCAAGACATCCGTCATACGTGCTCTCCCAGGAATAGGTCAAATTCCTCGAATAGTAGTTCAGTGATGATTTCTTCAGAACTTCTGTTTTTATTCTCTGGTTGGACAGACGTCACAAGTGGAGTTCCTCAAGGAAGTGGCCCTGGCCCCATACTTTTTTCACTTTTTATCGATAAAGTCGATCAGGGTATCGATGGGATTACTACCAAATTCGCAGATGATGTGAAGCTAATGGGGGTAATCGGGAATGAAAGCGATAGGGAGTTGCTCCAGACCAACTTAAACAGGATTGCAGCATGGGCAAATGAATGGAGCATGACGTTTAGCGTAGATAAGTGCATGGTCGCTCATTTTGGTTCGAACAACCAAGGGCGTAGCGAGGGGGGGGGGACTTGGGGGTCTGCCCCCCCCCCCGAAATGTGAGAAAATGACCGAAAAAAGGGAAAAAGATGGCCAAATCCATTGTTCTGTCACTTTGGTCCCCCCCCCCCCGAACGAAATTTCTGGCTACACGCCCCTGCGAACAACCCACGGTTCTCTTACGAGTTGAATGGTGTCACTATCCCGGATGCAACTAGGGTCACCGACTTGGGAATTCTCATTGACGAGCGACTTAGGTTTTCTGAACATTGTCCAGCGACGGTCAAAAAAAAAGCGAATAGAATGTTCGGTCTCATTTTCAAAAAGGTCTCTTCGCGTTCTCCTAAAGTCATTCTTCCGCTTTTCCGAGGCTTAGTTCGCCCTGGACTGGAGTATGCTGTAAGGTTTTGGAGACCATACCTACAGAGGGACATAGACTTGGTTGAAGGGGTGCAGAGAAGAGCTACGCGTGTCCTTATTGGCACACGGGGCTTGAGGTATGAAGAGAGACTTCATTTTTTGAATATGTTTACATTGGATGAATGCAGGTGTCGAGGAGATATGATCGAAGTGTTCAAAATTTTCAATGGGATGGATAGGACGGACCATGAACTTTTAGTACACCGCCAATCGACTGCTTTTACAAGGGGACACCAGTACCGATTGGTGAGGGGCAATGCAAGGCTATGGTGTCGCAGGAAATTTTTCTCTAAGTTGTTAATAAATGGAATAGCTTACCCCCGGAGGTAGTAAATTGTAACACAATTGACACGTTTAAAAAGAAATGCGATAAACATGTTGGGGTAAATCGAGAAGCTATCCATTCTTAGAATAAGACAACCATAAGTATTCTTTATGGGCATTGTATAATTTTTTATCATGCGTATATATTGTTTACAATTTTTGTTAATTGCATTTTTAATTGGGTTGCTATATTTCTGAAATATATGACATCCATATTTTTATGGGCATCTTTTTATCAGCCACCTCGTTGGGCATTTTGCCTGTTGTGGCGTTGTATTTGTATTCTTGCCTCTGCAATTCATGGGCGTTCTTACGAATCGATGTTCTCATCGCTCGACCAGGTTGCTGGGTGTTTTGTAGCACTGGTGTATTAAGATATTTGTTTGTTGGCGTTAGTATAACACTTGAAGTGTCGCCAATACGTAATATTCAGAGAAAATACGAATAAATACCTCTGAAAATAATGTCAACTGATAGTTTAATGAGTAAATTACCTGTATTAACGATTTTGTTTGAAAATAACAAATTAAAGAAAACTCCGACTTTGGACATTTTTGCAAAAAACTCGAGATGGCGAGAAAAACAAAAAACCGGGATTGTCCCGAGAAATATGGATATGAAAGGACCCCATAAAATTCAATATTAAAAAGAAATATACAGGGTGGGCAAAAAGTCCGTAGAAACTTTGAAAACCGGAAAAATTACTGAAATAAAAAACAGTTCGCAAGGTTAGCTTCACTAGGTCACAGAGATTTTTTTTAAGACGGAAAAAATAACTCAAAACAGCCGATAGATGGCGCTGGTACGAGCGACTTCGGTGGAAATATGCACGAGACGGTTATAAGAACTTGCGCGTTCCTAATCCACAATCAGTTCACCGTTGTAAACCATGTGTGTGGACCTGCTCCACTCTGCCGTTGCTGGATTTCTGACTCGCCTGCAATGTGTTATTCCCTATCAATTACGAAATTATTCCCTGTGTGGTGGTGGTCATGTGGAACACATACTGCTGTAATAAACAATTTGGAGGCATTCTGTTCGCAATTTGCGTATTTTTTCTTTCACTTGTGCTCGTCAGTGCCATCTATCGGCTGTTTTTTAAGTTATTTTTTTTTTCCTCTCTTAAAATTTCCGTGACCTAGCGATGCTAACCCTGCAAACCGTTTTTATTTCGGTAGCTTTTCCAGTTTTTATGAATTTTCAAAGTTTCTACGAACTTTTCGTCCATCCTGTATATTTAATAGTATAAACCAATAAGGAATACATATAAACATTTTCTCTTTTGAAAACGCATTCTCAAACTCCTTTTCATTAAAAATAAAATTGCATCCCCAATTTAAATATTTTTTTTCATTAAATACGTATTTTGTGTGTGTGTGAATAATAAAGTAATTTCTGAAAATATTTCTTTAAATAATTCTAAAATTATTTCTTTCATAAACTCTGAAGTTGCATATTTCTTCCCCTAATTATTGAAAATATTCTTTTCACTAATCCAGAGATTGCTCCTTCCAGTTGTGATCTAGAATTATTCTCTCACTAAATGAATATAAAATATTAATACATAGGAAGTATGCTAAAAAATACGAATCTTTCACGGTTATTAAATTACATTATTTCTTGCAGTGAGTCTGAAATTATCTTGCCATTACTTTACGTATTTACATCAATTACGAAATTATTCCATTCTCTCAACGCAATTGAAAAATTATTCTTTTCAATAATTCTTAATAAAAATGTATAACATACGTAAGGAAAGAATAGCTGGAAGAAGTAGAAAGAACGGAAATCTGTGCACTCGTCTCTAATCTTTTTCTCCCTGTCATTTTACAAATTATTAACAACAATACCAGTTTTGGAGATTTATCATTGCAGGTTGTCTAAGTTTGTTGCCATAAGCCTGTATGTAAAGGAGTTACGTAAAGCAAAAATATCACGAAAAACCACACACAAACATAGCGCTCATACGATTTCCTCTCGTGGCACGATCTGTTTGTGGTTTTTTTTTAAGTGAGAGAACTTCGAAAAATTTTACCACAAATATATCACATTAATAATACTATTTCTCGTAAGTATGGTTCTATTAGAAAATAGTCAAATTATAGTTCTCGCAAAACATTTTACTACGAACATATACATTTAATGTACACACACACGCACACGTATATAAAGGGTGTTCTGTTAATGGACCGACAAACTCAGAGGGTTGTTAATAAGCATCAAGAGGAACAAAAATTGCAATGGAACATGGTATCGCAAACCACGTTGAAAGGGTGAAAATCGCTGCGAGAAACGCATGCAGGCTCTGAGTCCAGAGGAGACGAAAGGTGGATGTCAGTTGATCGCTGAATGCATTCGTGGGTTCGCTCACCATATCCTATGGAGTCACCTCAAATCACTCGTTTATGCGACATCTGTGGACACACCGGAGGATCTCATAGCGAGGATTGTCGTCGCTGCGGCAACATAGGCGGAGATAGACTTGGAAGTCTGGGGGGCACGATGATGTCGATTCATATATACATTAGATCAATCGACTCCACCTTTGACGCTGGGATGGGGGCAATGCCCCCACACCCCACCCTCCCGTATCTCCACCCATGTGCGGCAGATATCAAAAGCATACCAAAGCTACATCGAGCGCGCGTTTCCGGGAATCGCCTTTACGTCGTTGTAGACTGTGCAATGACGTCAGCAGCCGCAGCTTTCGAGAACTCTTGTAATAATTAATCAATCTAATCTTTTTGTTGTTATTGTTGTACTTTTTGTCGCTTCAGCGTGACGTCGAAACCTGCATGTGTATTTCGCGATTTTCACCCTCTCAATGTGATTTGCCACACCATGTTCCATTGCAATTTTGTTCCTCTTGATTTCTACTAACAACCCTCTGAGTTTGTCGGTCAATTAACAGAACACCCTGTATATGTATAGACCCTACATTATTTACAAGACATTTTATTAAAAACAAACTCATATGCATTCTTTCTAGTGTGAAACCACGGCTGGACAAATCCATTGCCCGACATGCTTATATTTCCCGTATGTTTTCTAACCACAGGTTCGACGCTGGCATGTAAATACTGATTCGAGCATATACTATTTCATGCATTTAAAGTCTTGGAGATTTTTCCAGCGCTACAGTGAACCCGTTCGTCTTCATTCTACCCAGAGTTGTCCAAAAACATTTTGCCACGAACATCAAATTCATACAGTTTCCATCCTGTTATGGACGTTTTTGTGGCGATTCAACTGAAAGCATCGCGAAAACATTTTACCACAAACATCACATTTAAAAGGTTTTTCTCCGGTGTGGATCGTTTTGTGTTCATTCAAGTTGGAGTTGCTCGTAAACATTTTACGGCACACATCGCATTCATATGGTTTTTCTCCAGTGTGGACTCTTTGGTGGCGATTCAAGTGAGAGGATCTCGAAAACCTCTTACCACAAACATTGCATTCATATGGTTTTTCTCCAGTGTGAACCCGTTTGTGTTCATACAAATGTGACAATTGCGAAAAACATGTACCACAAACTGCACACTTATAAGTCTTCTCTCCAGTGTGGACCACTTTGTGTCGATTTAAGTGAGATAGCAGCGAAAAAGTTTTACCACAATCATCACACACATGCGGTTTTTCTCCAGTGTGGACTTGCTTGTGTTTATTGAAAGAAGAGTTATCCGAAAACCTTTTACCACAAACATTGCACTCATATGGTTTCTCGCCAGTGTGAACTCGTACGTGTTTAATCAAAGTAGAGCTGTCCGAGAAGCTTTTACCACAAACATCACACTCGTACGGTTTTTCTCCAGTGTGGCTCCTTCTGTGGTGTTTTTTCAAGGAAGAGCTGTCCGAAAACTCTTTACAACAAATGTCACACTCATATGGCTTCTCTCCAGTGTGATCCCGTATGTGTTTTATAAATTGGGCGTTCCAAGAAAAAGTTTTACCACAAACATCACACTTATATGGTTTTTCGCCAGTGTGACTGGTTTGGTGTTCTTTCAAGGTAAATTTGCTGGATAGCATTTTACCGCAAACCTTACATCCGTATGGTTTTTCTCCAGTGTGGACCCTTTTGTGCCTATTTAAGTGAGAGGATTGCGAACACTTTTTACCACAAACATCACACTCATACTGTTTTACTACAGTGTGGACCCGTTTGTGTTTACTTAAGGAAGAGTTGTCTAGAAACTTTTCACCACAAACAACGCACATGTATGAGATTTTTTCTCCACAATGCAAATTTCTAGATGAATTCGTGGGTGACATTTCTGAAGCAATGCACAAATCCATCTGTGCTTTTCATAAGAAATGCGGGGGCGTGCAAATCCAAAATGGGAAAGATATGTGAATTTCTCACCGCAAATATTACATTCAATTGTTGATCGCCAGAATGAAAGATATTACAAAGCTTTAACAGTGTTGACGATGCAATCTTATATTGCGAATATCACACTGTTAAAATGTATTTCAGCATCATGAATTATAAGTAAAACCACATAGGAACCCGTATGTATCGCTTTCAAGATGCTGTTTCTGCTTTTGGTGTTCCTCACAGCAAATAAAATTTTAGCGTGTATCATTCGAATTTTCGTATCGGCATTGAAGACAAGTGAAATAATGAGGTGAGCTGAAAGAAGATGAAAAATTCTGCTACATTCTAAAAGATGTCGATTATGGATGAAGATAACTATCGCAGAGTGTGCGTTATTCATTTCCATTATTTATCCGTTTTCCTTGAAGACATTGTTCTGGGTCTGATGAGCCTTTTCAAGTACCTAGTGAAGGGAAATATATATAATGAGACTAACATACATTTTTTTTATCATTAGATTATTGTGCATGCAATTTCATTTATTTTTGGGGTTTTTTTTAATGTTTAAAGTTACACCTGACAAAGAACCTGACCTGTGAGGTCATATGCACCAACCATGCCATTAAATAGCAACTAAGGGCTTGTCTAGGTAATTCCAGATGTCATGTCGCCATGCTGATTAAAAAATTGTATTGACGCTGAGTATTCTCTAAATTTGATTACTAAATTAGAGTCAGAACGACATGGAATTTTTGATTTCATGACATTGTGTTTTTGGAAACAGGAAAAGGATGTAAAAAGTTCTGAAATGTCGGAAAAACATAATTTCGGACCGTTTTTACCATAGTAAAAACCATGAAGGGCCATAAATTTGTCGGGTGACTAAATTTCTTTCCGATTTGTCAAGTCCTGATGTATAATTATATATACAAAATTACTAGATTATACAGAGTATCCTGTAAGTAAGGGATCTTCAACCTTTTTCCAGTGGCAAGCACTGCCTGTACATATCAAAAGAAGAGCACCCTTACGGCAAGTTTCAATGTAAGAATGCATGAAATAGCGATGATTTAAATCCTTGAATGCAATTCCTCCTAGTTGTTTAATTGGAACGTTGATCTAGTGCTCGCGAGCACTCGAGGTACTTCAGGGAGCACCGCGATGCTCGCGAGCAAAGGGTTGGAAATGCCTGCTGTAAGTACTAGAACGGCCTTTATCTTATCATTCGTCCGTCGTACAGATATGTATTCCCATGACAGCCACATTCTGGAACAGGGCCCTCCGGTCAGACTTAACGCGTGTCCTTCTGTAGTAAATTTGAAATTTGCGTGTAAAAGCAAAAAATGAGAATTGTTCAGGCCCTGTCAGTCTCGCTCCTGTGGGGCCCATGATGATTCTGATTTAAAGAATGCTCAATGGGTAAAACGGTGAACGCCTGATGAGGGGTCATCTACATATTTATTATTGTTCAAACTTCAAAATTTTCAATGTAGACACTTATTTTTTTCCATCTTATCTGATTTATCGCATTGCGCTCATTCTAAAAATAAAATTTCATCGCCGTAAGTATAAAAATGAGAAAGATATGAGTGAAAATGTGTTTGGGGACCATCTCAACATTGAGAAACTGAATTTCTCAAGGTTGATTGCAGGGGGGAAAACTCACACACCAAACAAGTTTCGAACGAGAAATACTGCATATGCTACGCGAGTGCTTGGATTTAGTGCTGCTAAAAAATAAATAGTTTCTATTTTATGGAGGTGAAAAACAAACTTTTTTTTATTACTCTTCATTTTAGTGACTTTATATCCGTGATTGAACGAATATTTATACCATAATTATTTCAAACGACGTGTCACAAAGCAATTGTTTGTGACGGCAATTTCATCAATTCAAAAAAAAAATATAAGAATTTTCCGTTGAACATTGCACTATTTTGTATTATAATTTTGTTTCATTTTGCAATTCCTCAATTTTTAATGCTAAAAAAATACGGATGAAACGAAATGACGTGGTTTAAGCAGAGACGACTCTACCAATAGCCACTACCCTGAACTTGGTGCACACTAAGATGATTTACGCTATCGGGAGAACCGTTATTTATTGATTATTATCTCTATAAATATTAACATCAATCTAATTGTATGGTATTAATTTGTGAATTCTTTGCGCGTTATTATATTTGATATATTATTATATCATGAATATTGTCTAAGGAATGAAACAAATTTCTGAAATAGTGAAAAATTTCAAAATTTAATTGTTTATTTGTTTACTCGAATTTTTGAAAAGAAAAAAAAAATGTTTGAAAAAAAAAAAAACTGGATGGATGACTTATTTTTATCGCATCACCGTATACTTATAACATTACCCATTTCAGTAAAGTTATGAGCTTCATATTTAAACACTTTCGCATAATTTGTCATGAGAAATTTTTCAATGAGTTTCAAATTTATAACAAGTATATGGTCCCTAAAAGTGGTCATTTTCATATAATCGCTCATATCTCGCGAAATAGAGGTCAGATTGGAATGAAAATTAATTCTGTTGGGTTTTCGACTATGCCGATTCGAATGAAGTAAAAGTTAATGTATGCTTCTATTCACAAATTTTTAAAAAATATGTTTTAATAATTCATAACTCATATTTTAAAAACAAGCCAAATTCAAAATGAGTAACAAAATTATGTTTGGCCTGTTAGACTCTATCATGTAAAATGAAAATTAATGAGATACCTATATTATTTCAGCAATTATACAGTGAATCACAGTATTCTTCTAACCAAACTAGAATATGCAGGAATTCGGGGTTTGCCACTTAAATTTTTCAAAACATATCTTACTAACAGAGTTCAAAGTGTGAAAGTAAATTCCGTTTTGAGTTCTAAAAGACAAATTACATCTGGTGTACCTCAAGGATCAGTACTTGGACCTATTTTATTCCTTATATATATAAATGACCTGTGTAACTTTAATTTGAAAGGAAAAATCACTGCTTTTGCTGATGATTTAGCTCTTTGTTACACTGAAAGCTCTTCAATCAACTTGAGGAATAACATGCAAAATGATCTTAACTCAATAAATATCTGGTTTAGAAATAATAATTTAAAATTAAATACAGATAAAACTAAATATATGTTATTTGGTTCTGGTACTTTCGATGATTTCGGTGTCCTAAAATATCATAGTGTGACAGATGGCTGTATCTCGGATTGTATGTGCACAGTTGTAAATAGACACCTTTAAGTATTTAGGGATTTTTTTAGATTCAAAACTATCCTGGAAAACACATATTAATTATTTGAGTGTAGAATTAAATCGGAACATTAGGAAATTTTATTTTATCAGGAATAAATGTTCCCAAACCATTTTAAAACTTCTTTATTTTGCGTTAGTAGAATCTAGATTGAGTTACGGCATTACATGTTGGGGTGGGACATACTTCAGCAATCTTTCTTCACTTTTTGTCACACAGAAGTCCTTCATCCGTATCATTCTGAGTAAAAATAGACTCACGCATACATTTCCACTTTTTAATCAATTAAAGCTACTCCCTCTGCAACATCTTTACGTTTATAAAAGTTTAAAAATGTTTTATAAAAGAAGTGGCCATCTCAATCTGAAATTACACAAGTCTGGAATGCAATTTAGACGTCATACTATACAGGTACCAAGGCCAAATAAAACTCATTTCCAAAAATTTTTCCTTTATTTAGCTCCCAAAATATTTAATTTACTTCCTCAGTTAATAAGTGAACAATCTTCATGTACATCTTTTTTTGTCAATTTAAAATCTTGGTTGTTAACTCAAGAAGATTTAAATTATCTGTTTGATATTGTAATGTAACCTTCTTTTATCTTGCATACGCTGCTAAATGCCAAATTTTTTTGTTTATCAATTCCATTCCTGTTGCCACTTATTTCTTGGTGTTATATATATGTGTGTTTTTTTTTCTTTCTTTTTCTCTCTCCTTATTATTTATGCCGACAGATATGTATCAGATATTGTTTTGTGGGCTCACAAGCTTGCTTAGCCCCTAAATGTTTTGTAACTGTGTTTAAAAATCTTAAATAAAGGAAATTTGAATTTGAATTATGCTCAAAAACAAGATGTTTCTGCTTAAAATTACATCACTCGATTTTGAATAATTTATATTGCTCTAACTGTTCGTTCGAAATAGATGAAATTTGGTACTTCGGCATTTCTTGAGATTCTAAATCCAAATATGGAAGAAAAAAAATGGAGTTACCATTGAACTTTCAAAAGTTGGATCTTGTTTCAACATCTAGATGACCCCTTAAGAAAAAATGAACTTAATTCAGTTATGGAAGATCTTAAACGAAGAAGAATGCTACATTCCTTTCTTTTTTTTTTTTTTACAATAAATATAACCCAAGATATCGCCATCGTTCGGTTAAAAGTTGTGCGTACTGTACATCAAATACGATAAAAGCATAATTTGAAATTAATGCCACAAAATCATATGACGCGAGTGTTGGAAAGTTTTGACATAAAACAGTCCCAACAAAAATTGTTTTTAAATTAATTTTACCAGAAATAAAATCTGCTAGAATGTAAAAATTGAACTAGCAGATTGATAAAAAATGTTCAGAGAATCTTCACAAAGGCACAAAATTTCAGCCTGGATTAATTTTACCTGGAATCAGCAAGCATTTCTTTCAAGCAGAAAAGACGGTTTGATAAGGTTAATAAAAAAACATCGCTGCAAATTAGCTCAAGTGTTTAAAAAAAATTTTAATTATCATGTGTAGGTTTTTTTCAATTTCTTTTCTCAATGCAACGCGCTAAAATAAATGGTAAAGAAGGGGGTGTGTAGTGTAGGGCCAAAACTGAGGGGGGGGGGGCGCAAAGGTAGAAACAGCCCGGGCGGAAAATTTTAAGAAACAACAAAAATACCGTTATTAAATAATCGAATTTTTCCAAGGGGTTTTGCAAATCATGTTTGCCCCCCCACCCACAGTGCCGTCTTAACGCATGGGCCACCCGGGCACTACCCGTGGGCCTCAAAAGAATGCGGGCCTCACAAAAATGAGAGCCAGTTAAAATTTTCGAGAATTTGCTAAGTGGGATCTCAGAAAAATGTGGGCAATATGGGTCCCCTGAGGGCGATAGAATAATCCAGGGAGACGATAGAAGCTAAGAGTATAACATAGGATCCTTTGGGTTCACTTCAGTCGCGGAGGCGATGAGAGCATGGACTCCGGTCAGACTTTTCATGGGCTTTTCTATAGTTCATTTATTGCGTTAACAACCAAAAAATGATGAGAATCATCCCGTGCCCCGTCAGCCCCACCGTAGTGGGGCCATGAGGAAAAGCCCTTTTTCTCAGTTCTTGGTCATTTTCTTTCAACTGACCATATTCAATTCACAGTTATTCGGCCAGAAGACTTTCACGAGTGATCTATGAAATTTACCGTACGTTATAAAAAGTACCGCAATTCTTCATGTATCACGAACTGTGTATATGTTACTGCCAAAGCCCGAAGTTGGCCATTTCTCGAAATGGCCAGACCTGTTGACCAGGCCAATGTCCGAAATTCGGGCTTTCGCCTGCTCCTATATATCGATCCCTATGGCTCGGGCAGAGCCGTCTTAAGAGCATCATGGGTCCCCTTGTCAAGTGGATTTTCTGCGGCCCTACCTGGCAAATTTTCGTAAAATTCAACTACTCATATTTTTCAGGCCCCTATTCTCATGAGGTGCCCGGGTGGGCCCATGCGTTAAGACGGCACTGGGTTCGGGGTCATCACCACGTTGGCGTATATTTTTGTGATAATTATGGCCATTTATAATTAGCCATAGCTAACCATAATTATTATGGTTAGATATGGCAACCCTAACGACCAAAGGAATCTGAATGTCGATATCTTACGGCCGTATTCACCAACACAGTTTAAACAACGATCGCAGGTGAAAAGATTGAAGATCGAAACGGTTAAATTGGGATTTGAAAAAACGAATTGGTTAAATTGAGGATTTTAGCCAATCCGACTACTAATCCATTAACCTGCGATTGTAGTTTAAACTCTGTCCGTGAATACGGCCATTAGTGATAAATAAGAAGTTAGTCAATTAGCGATACATAATACTTTATGCTACCCACAGGGCGGGCAAAAAGTCCGTAGAAACTTTAAAAATGAATGAAAACCGTAAAAATAACTGAAATAAAAAACGGTTTGCAGGGTTAGCATCACTAGGTCACGGGGATATTTTTTTAAGACGGAAGAAATAACTCAAAAACAGCCGATAGATAGCGCTGGTACGAGCGACTTCGGTGGAAATATGCACATAAGACGATTATAAGAACTTGCGCTCCTAATCCACTGCCAGTTCACCGTTGTAAACCGTGCATGTGAGCCTGCTCCACTCTGCCGTTGCTGGATTTGTGACTCACCTGCAATGTGTTATCCCCTGTGGTGGTCATGTGGAACACCTACTGCTGTAATAAACGATTTGGAGGAATTCTGTTCATTATTTGCTTATCTTTTCTTTGACTTCTGTACGTCAGTACCACCTATCGGCTGTTTTTTTAGTTATTTTTTTCCTGTCTTAAAAAAAATTCCCGTGAACTAGAGATGCTAACCCTGCAAACCGTTTTTAATTCGGTTGTTTTTCCGGTTTTTATGAATTTTTAAAGTTTCTACGGACTTTTTGCCCACCTTGTACATAGGGATGTACAATGTACAGGGATCAACATATAGGGGCCGGCAACAGTGAATTTCGGAAATTGGCCACTTCTGGCTTTGGCAGTAACATAGTACACATTCGGCAGTTTCCTTCTAACCCCTAACAAATTCTAAATTTAAAAAAATATATAAAAAATAAATTCTTTGCTAAAAGGAAAAAAAACCAGTTGTAGAACAATATGGGAAAAAACGAAGGAAATAGCATGATTTTGAAACTATCTATATAGCAAAGAAAGAAGAGTTGGCCCGTTTCCACATGTCCCGTCCAACTAATTATATCGTACAACAACGGAACATATGGTCATCATGCTTACAACCGAGATTTTTTTTAATTCAGTTATCAATTGTTATCAGTAGAGGCCGGAAGTGCAGGCAAAATGCCATAAATGCCTTTATTTTGTAAATTTTCTTTTTCTTTTTTTGGTTAAAATGCCTTTTTTGTAAATTTTTCTTGTCGTAAATGCCTATTTCGACATTTGTGTATGTTTATTCGTCAATTTTAGAAGCCCGTTTTCTAAAACCTCCCTTTTTGAAGATATGAAATATTCTGAGCTGCTGACTAAATTTTGCTCACAAGGGGTGGAGGGGTCAAAAATGGCTAAAAATCTGCTGACTTGAATGGCCCCTTAGCATTGTAGCATTTTGCTAACGCTTCCCCCCCCCCCTTTTCGCTTTTGTGCGAAAGGAATTTTTTATCCAGCTTAAACCCTGGTTCGAACCACACCGTCACCACAGTGGTGGTCGGCTGAAGTTGGTTTTCTGTGGTTCCCAAATTCGAGGCGCGAACGCGAGCCGATATCCCCAGTGGAAAGCCTCGCCCGCAAGATCAACATACAAAATGGTACAAATATTCGATCCTTACATTTCAGTCACTTCACTTCTGAAATACGGATGGCAGCACTGAAAAATCAGGCACAACATTATATGAGCACTCAGACTGTTAGGTACTTGCACTTCCGGCACAGCTCACTTAGTAGTATATTGCCATGGAGATAGACCGGAGTTGTGCTTGGTTTGAAAGAAAGAAAGGCTCCACATAACACGTCTTTGCTCACGCAGCATTTTAGATGAACAACTGACCAATGACTATCCATCTACAATTCTGTGCCGATCTACTGCTGTCCCAATATAGGGTTAACAGTTTCGAAAACTGAGGAAGGAGAACGCTTGCGAGCGCATCCTCAGTAACGTCACTTTTCCCAATTTTCACAACGGATGGCGCCACTATTCCAACCAATAACATCCCAAAGTGGAGAAAAAAATAAAAATAATTCCGGAAACGGGGACAATGCCCCCCCCCCAGCGTCAAAGGTGGAGTCGGCTGATCTAATGTATAAATGTGACATCATCATCGTGCCCCCCCCCCCCAGACTTCCAAGCCTATTTCCGCCTATGAGGAAGACCAGAGCCGCAACTAGATGCTTCACCACCCGGGGCAAGTGCGCATTTTGGCGCCCCCCCCCCTTGCAATGTTGAAGAGATTTGAGAATAAAATTTGCGCCCTTTCTGGTCCGGGGCACGAGACCCGCCTGCCCCACCCCCCAGTTGCGGCCCTGAGGAAGACCTTGAAATGACAGCAAAAAGAAGAAACTCCAACTAAAGGAGGAGGGTTGATAACTCTATCCCAGTACCCATGGAGGAAAGAATAACTAAATAATGATGTATTCTTTCCTCTATGCCCAGTTGATGTCATGGCTCCAACAGGGCGGGAGCTGACAGATGGTTTTATTTTCTTTAAACCATAGATCAGTGGTTCTCAACCTTTGGAAGTCCGCGGCCCGGTAAATCTCTTTTGCGTAATCGAAAGCCATTTACCGGTCATACACACAACTGACGAGAAATAAATGGGAAAATGAAACCGCGAATCACTCAAACACGGCCCGGCGATTGATAAACACTGCCATAGGTAAATGCGCTGCAAACAACCATGGCAAGTTATTTTAGGTAAGCAAAAATTCTCTAGAATTTGAGAAATCTTTTTTTTTTTTTTTCAAATAGATACGCGAACCGATGGAGTACAAAGCTCGGTACTTGAAAATTTTGACAGAAATATGTTGTTAGTATGAAAATATTTTTAAATGATTCTCCATATGAAAACACATTACAGCTTCTATATAATTTCATTCTTCAATTTCATATAGCATGTAATATTACTTAGCTAATACTGCAGTTAGTATAATCTATTGATTCATGGGGCGGAACTACAAATTGCGGAAAAAATTAGTCAGTAAATAATGTGGCCATACATCCCGCATTTCGTCTCTAATTTTTCAGTACAGTTCCGCTTTTTTCGTCCCGACTTTTTTGAAAAATGTTCCGGTTTTATCCGCTTTCTATTCGAAGATTTCTTGAATTTGTTATTTAACCCAAAACGTTGATACAGGTAATTTTTTCAACGAGTTGATTGAATGCAATATTATCATATAGAAGTTAGGAAAATTTCATGAATCATCTCATTTCGCTTGGGGAGGGGGGATGAAGATTTGTGATCACTCCATCTTTCCATAGATCCGAAAATGTATTGATCAAATAGTAGATTCAGTCAGTGCGATCAAATTTTAGCCAGTTTTCGGACCCTTGATATCATAACTTAAATATAATTGGCGAAATTTAGAGTGCGGCAATTTTAGGCGAGAACAAAGATCACCGTTACAAAATTATCGAATTTTTAAATTGTGGGGGACGGCAAAAATCCTAGTTACGGTTGCGGAAAAAAACAATGGTTTTTGCGTAACAACAAAAAAAAACTTTGTTATGGATTAACGAAGTTTTCATTTAGAAGGGGGATAACCCTTCGGGCAAAAGTTCTAGTTACGGCATGGCCCCAACTTACTTGGGCAGGGTGGGTTCCTTCCCCATGGAGGAAAGAATACATTATACATACGTTATTCCTTCCTCCATGGGTGGGCCCTTCTATGGTAAATTTATAGCATGAAAAAACAAAAAAATGATGGCATTTGTTCCGGCCTCACGGTGGGGGAACCTGTCAACCCCACCCTTGTGAAGGATTTAAATTACGGTGAGGCGTCAGCATTTCAGAGATGCTCTGGTGGGGTGCATTGCCTAAAAACAAAGGTTGGTAATCACTAATCTACGCGAAAAATTTCGAGTACTACTTTACACTATCAGATGGCAGCACATCAGTATTGAACGGATGGAAGGAATCCGAGTTGTGGGGGGGGGGGGGAAATAAGCTGTCATCAAGAAAAAGAAAGGCTTACCTGCAATACGTACACAGTTGTAAACTTTTCCTACTAACAGCAAATGCGTAAATCGATCGATGATGAGTTTCGATTCAATTGCACTGATATCTAATGAGAAGCCAATGTTAAACTAACCATAATGATAACAAACGACGACACCATTCGTAAAACACTCCAATGCATTGGCTTTTCGACCAAACAAATGCGGCATCTCCTCACACGTGTCATGTGACGTCATTACTCCTTTTCATTCGAGTGACAATAAGCTGACCATATTATTTCGAGAAAATACGGGACACTGATTTTTAAATAGTAAAAATGTTGGCACCTCCAAGTAGACTCTCAACTATATCGACTCCGTAATTATTCGGCTTGATTAGGGGCCGTTAAAGTATTACGTAAGCAAATTTTCAGAAATTCTTGACCCCCCCCCCCTTCCCAGCAAAATTTCATCACTGCCCCCTACATCCTAACTAGAGTTGCCAGATTGGCGGTTTTCCCGCCAAATTGGGCTGGTTTGAAAACGGTTCGGCGGGAAATTTTTGGCTTTGGCGGGTGGCGGTTTTTTGGGCGGTTTTTCCAAAATTGTGTTCATGGCGAATTTCTCCCTATTTTTCTTTGCTTGCGAGCAAAGAAGTTTTTCTTTTTTTCACTTTAGTCCCCACCTCATGTTGTGTTTTCTTCCTGACAAGGTAGAAGGGGTGGGGGGCATCTCACCCAACTATGGAAAGCCAGAACTTTCAACCATAATGCCTTTGCCACCCAATGATTGAAGGGCCCGTAAAACAAAAACTTTGGAACTGTCCTAGGCTCTAGATCAAAGGTTGAAAACCAACCTTCATGATACCGCGGCCGATCGGTTATAATATATCCAACACTATAAGGGAGACTTCAGTGACGTCACGAGCTTCGCGCGGAGGCCTTCTGCTATAGAAGGTGTTGCTCCGGCCTGACGGATGGCAAACAGTATCTAGACCACAGAAGCCTGTGAAAGAAACCGTAGCCTCCACAAGCGTGGAGCTGGCAGGGCTCAAGCCCGGGAACCAGTTCTGTCTTAACGCATAGGCCCACCCGAGCATGGCCCGGGGCCTCAAGAGAAGAGGGGGGGGGGGCCTCAGAAAAACGAGAGGTAGTTGTATTTTTCGGGGATTTTCCATGTAGGGAATAAGAAAAATCACTTGGCTCTCGGGCCCATGATGCTCTTAAAACGGCCCTGCCAGGAACCCAGAAGAGTTCTTAAATTTTTTGTTTACTAGACCGTGAAAAATCTGGTCTGGGACCCATACCTAATTTTTAAAATCATTGTACCAAATTTCGTAGGCACCTATGCACAATTTGAGGCAGTGTCGTCTTGACGCATGGGCGGGCACGTCACAGAGGCCTTGAATGAAGAGCGGCGGGGGGGGGGGGGAATAAAAAATGATATATGGTTAAGATTTGCGAGATTAAGCATGTGAATTGGTAAGTTGGAATTTGCAGTCTGAATAGAGGGCTGAGCAGAATCAATTTGTCCGGGGGCCCATGATGCTTTTAAGACGGCCTATACTTGAGGCCACATCTGGGCCGTTTTTCCAGGAGAGAGAATGTATAGCCCTGACTTTCGCAAAATTCTAAAAAAACATATTTTTTCACGAAAAAGTGAAAAGTGGGGGGAGTTAGTGACAGGAAAAGAGTTATAAGCCACTTTTGCAGGATAGAATATCGTCAAACTGTAGCTCGCTTGTTGCTTCATAGATGGCAGCACAAGTTCAAATATTTTGGGCTACTTTTTGCCTACTTTTGAAGAGGATTTTGGCTGGAAATTTTTTAAGGACCTGGCAACTCTGATCCTAACGCATATTGGTGGCAGAGTTGCCAGATTGGCGGTTTTCCCGCCAAATTGGGCTGGTTTGAAAACTGTTCGGCGGGAAATTTTTGGCTTTGGCGGGTGGCGGGTTTTTGGGCGGTTTTTCCAAAATTGTGTTCATGGCGAATTTCTCCCTATTTTTCTTTGCTTGCGAGCAAAGAAGTTTTTTTTTTTTCACTTCAGTCCCCACCTCATGTTGTGTTTTCTTCCTGACAAGGCAGAAAGGGATGGGAGGGCATCTCACCCAACTATGGAAAGCCAGAACTTTCAACCATAATGCCTTTGCCACCCAATAATTGAAGGGACCGTAAAACAAAAACTTGGGAACTGTCCTAGGCTCTAGATAGTGGTTTTAAACCTTTATGATACCACGGCCGGTCGGTTATCATATATCCAATGTAGTATAAGGGAAGTAGTATGCTGTATATGCAATGACTATAAGGGAAATGGGAGACTTCAGTGACCTCACGAGCTTCGCACGGAGGCCGCCTGCTATAGAAGGTGTTGCTCTGACCCGACGGTTGGGAAACACAATATCTAGACCACAGAAGCCTGTGAAAGATACCGTAGCCTTCACAAGCGTGGAGCTGGCAGAGCTCAAGCCCAGGAACCAGTTCTGTCTTAACGCATGGGCCCACCAGGGCATGGCTCGGGGGCCTCAGAAAAACTAGAGGTGGTTGTATTTTTCGGGGATTTTCCATGTAGGGAATCAGAAAAATCACTTGGCTCTCGGGGCCCTGGATGCTCTTAAAACGAACCCAGAAGAGTAGACAAGAAGACAACCCTCTTCTTAAATTTTTTGTTTACTAGACCGTGAAAAACCTGGTCTGGGATTTAAAGCCCATACCTAATTTTTAAAATCATTGTACCAAATTTCGTAGGCACCTATGCACAATTTGAGGCAGTGTCGTCTTGACGCATTGTCAAACCCGGGCACGTCACGGAGGCCTTGAATGAAGAGCGGCGGGGGAGGGGGATAATGAGATATGGTTAAGATTTGCGACATTAAGCATGTGAATTGGTAAGTAGGCAATTGCAGTCTGGATAGAGGGCTGAGCAAAATCAATTTGCCCGGAGGCCCATTATGCTTTTAAGACGGCCTCCACTCCAGGCCATCTCTGGGCCGTTTTTCCAAGAGAGAAAATGTGTAGCCCTGACTTTCGCAACTTTTCGAAGAAATCAATTTATTCGGTAAACCCCCCCCCCCCCCATATTTTTACGGAAAAGGGGGGGGGGGGGATTACTAGAATATCGCCATACTGTAGCTCGCTTGTTGCTTCATAGATGGCAGCACAAGTTCAAATATTTTGGGCTATTTTTTGGCTACTTTTGAAGAGGATTTTGGCTGGAAATTTTTTAAGGACCTGGCAACTCTGATTGGTGGGATCAGAAACGTACGCGGGAGAGCGGGCATACAGGGCTCATGCACCCCCCCCCCCCCCCAGACGAAAAAAAATTGTTTTTAATGCAAAAAAATATTTTAAAAAAAATTAAAATTTCGAAAGAAAATACCCTTTATGTTATAATCGGTTTTTGTCAATTTCAATGCTATTTGAAGGGTCATAACTAGAGCCCGGATTATATGCATTGCATATTTTGGCCTTTTTCAGCATTCTAATGCATAAAATCAAGGAATTTTCAGAATAAGTGCATATTTTTTTGTGAAGGTTTATTGAAGCTCAATCACTTTTTTAGTTCTGCAAATGAATATTGCTCACACTATTTTCATAACACACCGGTTTTTTCCCTCACAGGTAGGATTTTTTTCCCCTTCAAATATCAACTTTCAGCGTTAGCGTCAGAAATGTTCAATTCTTTTAGAAGTAGCCTCGAAATGTTTTTACTGGTATTTCGTTACTAAACACAGCCCCAGACTAACTAGAAATTAAAAATGCTTAAATAAAAAGTTTTAGCGTTTTAGAAGTTATATGCATGTGTGAGGATAGTTTTTGTAAATGAATATGCACTATAGAAAATACATATAGAAACGTCCTCTCCATTTGTCAATACAAGATTCATCGAAAGACTGGTTATTTGTGGAGATGAAGATTACAAGGAAGAAAATTCATCACTGCCCCCACGGGGACTCGAACCCCGGTCTCTCGCTTGCCGGACGAGTGCTCTACCATCTAAGCTATGGAAGCAGTTAGAATATTTCAACCTTGGAGCATATATATATGTTGAAAGGCACCGTACATGGACGGCGTCGACAATCAACTAATAGCTCGTGAATGACAAAGGCCAACCAGATGGCCATATGCATATAGAAACGTCCTCTCCACTTGTCAATACAAGATTCATCGAAAGACTGGTTATTTGTGGAGATGAAGATTACAAGGAAGAAAATTCATCACTGCCCCCCACGGGGACTCAAACCCCGGTCTCTCGCTATTAGTTGATTGTTGACGCCGTCCATGTACGGTGCCTTTCAACATATATATACGCTCCAAGGTTGAAATATTCTATCTGCTTCCATAGCTTAGATGGTAGAGCACTCGTTCGGCAAGCGAGAGACCGGGGTTCGAGTCCCCGTGGAGGCAGTGATGAATTTTCTTCCTTGTAATCTTCATCTCCACAAATAACCAGTCTTTCGATGAATCTTGTACTATAGAAAATATACACTTTAAAACATATTTGCATTTTTTTTTTGCATAGTGATTTTTCAAAGCGTATTTTCTCATTTTTGGTACATATTTTGAAATTTTTAATTTTTTAAATAATTTTTTGAATACAAACACAAAGGCCACAGCAGGCAAATTGTCTAACGAGGCGACTGTAAAAAGATATTCATAAAAAATATGGATGTGTGTAAATATAGTATATATTTCGGCATTTTTAAGTGCATATTTTGCCACTTTTTAAGTACATATAATCCGGGCTCTAGTCATAACTCAAAATTTCTCTTTAAAAATTCATTGCGACCCACCCTTCGAGCCATATATGGTAAACCCTTGACCCGCAGACCAAATGTGGTCCTGGAGGTTATCTGATGCGGCTTGCCCCCCCCCCCCAAACCTAATTTATAAAAATGAACTAAGCGGCACATTTACAGATCTCTTAAATGACCCGCGACATAATTCCAGATCATTTAAGTGGCCCGTGGTGCATTTTCAGATCACTGAAGTAGGCCTCAAAGATCATTTTCACATTCAAAGATCACCTAAGTAACCCGCGACACAGTTACAGAACCCTTAAACGATCCATGGCACAGATCCCTTGAGTGACATGTGACAGATTTAAAGCACTTAAGCAGCCCCCAGTGCGGTTCTACATCACTCAAGTTACCCGCGGAACATTCCCAGAATATTCAAGTGATCCGTTGCATAATTATGGATCACTTGAGTGATGCGTGACACAGTTCCAGAGCATTTAAACGGCCCGAAAACATTTCCAGAGAACTTGAAGGATCCATGAAACACATTTAGAGATGACTAAGGTGGCTCTGTAGGGGACTTATCAATAGGGAGAATGCTAGTTCAGGTGCCCAATAGCTATCCAAAGGTTTTTTTTCAGTTTTTGGCGCACCGAATAAGATGCCATTAAGAATATTTCATATCTTTAAAAAGGGTGGTTGATGGCGTAAGCACCATCCAAACCCCCTCCCCCCCTTGTCATCAAGTCAGCAAATTGGAACCCCCCCCCTCCATCGATGCTGACGTAATACTTGAGAATGATCCCTTAAATAAAAATAATTCTCCGTGATAAAATAGAGGAATAATTCACTTTTCCAAGGTGTTTCAAGCATTTGTGTGTTTAATAATTCATCAATGAACAGTAAAAATAAGTTTAAATGCTTTCTGTAAGAATTGTCTGCATCAATAATATTTTGATTATTTTAAAAATGTACGAATTGATACTATACAGTATACATGATTTCATGTTATCTGCAATTAAGTTAGACATTATAAAATTTATCTTAAAATGTAAATAGTTTATTCTTTGATTTCCATTCTCTGCAATAAACTTTTAAAACGTACATTACCATAGACGTATGCGGGAGGGGAGGGATTTTCGGGCTAAAACCCACCCCTCCCCCAACAAAAGTGAGGTATCAAAATGTTCAAGATCTATAATTTTTTAAATAATAAAAAAAAATTATTTTTTTTATCGTTCAACAGTCCTTAGTCCCCTTAAAACAATAAAATGAGCAACTCTATGAAGAGGCAGTTATGATTGCTCAACAAGCATGTAGACTGTCAGACCAAACACGACCCAGCTGTCCCTTCCGGAATGTAAAGCATGTAGACAACCACTGATGTTTTTTTTTTTTTGGCTTCTTTACCGTTATTTAAAGAAAAATATTACTATCCCCATGTACATGTAATCACCTTTCGGAAGATGATCGTTGATTGACATTAAAACCTCCATCTGAAAACATACTGATACCAGATATTTTGGCCAGACATTCTCTACGTGGATGTGATACCACAGCTTGCCTTTTTTGTATAAGGAAAGGCTAAAATAGTAAAGTTTTTAAAAATTGATCCTTCCCTTTCATTACGGGAGATAAAACAACAAGCATAGATGTGAACAAACATCAATTTTCATTAACATCTATTAGTTATGCAAAATGTTTTTCACTTTAAAAAGCACTGAGCCTGGTCCATAATAATGGGAAGAAATAGTTTTTACAACTTCCTGTTCACTGCCACGACTAAGGAAGCTGTTCAGCAGAATGTAAAACGAGCACACCTTCAAACCATTAGGCCTACCTAAAAAAAATGCTTTGGGTACAGCTAAAACGACCATAGATCCTGGACACAATTTGGCTACTACAAAACAGCGATTCCGAAGTACTTCTGCTCATTGGTGTACCAGATAATGTTGCACTATCTGACTAGCTCCAAGTGAAGTCTTGAAGTTAATTTCATGCTTCTTTGATAGTGAAACACCATGCCGTACAAAAAGATGTGAACTTGTCCTGCTGGGTGGTTTGTATACGCAATTTTTGTGGTTTCAATAGAAATAACGAAGTACAAGAAGATGAAGACGATGAGCAAATAGAACTGATTTCGATTTCAACTAACAGACAGCATTTTTCTGAGATGTAATTAAAAAACTGGGTTAAGGTACTTTACTCTTGGAAAAAATTTACCTTTTATATAAACCTAATATTGAATTTTGTTGATCTAATACTTGTGTAAGTGTATGTTTTAAAAATAACTAAATGGTATGTATTACAATAGAGACAAAAACCAACACTAAAATTGATATAATTTGTTTTTAAATTTCTAATAAATTTAAAGTTAATCTATACATTTTCAAGATGGCCACCTTCAATATTTTTATTTTTTTCCCACTCAGTGTGGATACTTTCGTGTTTACTCAAGGAACATTTTCTTGAAAACTTTTTATAACAAACATGACATTCATATGGTTTGACCCCAGTGTGGATTCTTTCGTGTTTACTCAAGGTAGATTTTCTTGAAAACTTTTTACAACAAACATGACATTCATGTGGCTTTTCTCCAGTGTGGATCCTCTTATGACTACTTAAGGTTGATATTTCTGAAAATTTTTTAAAGCAGACATCACATTCATATGGTTTTTCTCCAGTGTGAACCCTTCTGTGTTTCCTCAAGTCACTGCTGGAGAAAAACATCTTACCACATACATTGCATTCATAGGGTTTTTCTCCAGTATGGTTCCTTTTGTGTTCATTCAAAGTAGAACATCGCGAAAACATTTTACCACAAACATCACACTTATATGATTTTTTTCCACTGTGGCATATTTTATGTTCATTCAAGTGAGAATTGTATCGAAATTTTTTACCACAGACATTGCATTCATATGGTTTTTCTCCTGTATGGATGCTTTTATGTTGATTTAAATTAGAGCATCGCGAAAACATTTTACCACAAACATCACACTCAAATGGTGTTTCTCCACTGTGACACATTTTGTGACTATTCAAACGAGAAATGTACAGAAAAATTTTGCCACAAACATCACATTCATATGGTTTTTCTCTTGTGTGGATGCTTTTATGCAGATTTAAATTAGAGCATAGCAAAAACATTTCACCACAAACATCACAACAGTATGGTTTTTCTTCACTGTGGCGTTCTTTGTGCCTATCCAAGTTTGAAGTACTTGAAAATCTCTTATTGCAAACATCACACTCATAAGGAATTTCTTCACACTTTTTGGGTGAATCCATTGGTGACATTTCTGAAGTAATGCAAAAATCCATTCGATACATGCTTTCATTCAAAATGTGAGCATGCAAATTGGAAGGCAAAATGATATGCAAATCTTTCACAGCAAGCCTCACATCCAATTGTTCTAATCTGAAATTAAAAATATTATGCTTCTTTCATAGAATTGATGAAATATTTTATTGCAAATATCACATTCATAATGTATTATGATTATGGGCAACCATATCAAAGTTGTACACATCACTTTCACAATACACTGTGCTGTTCCATCTATGTCACTGTATGGGCAAGAATAAAACTTTTTGGATGCAATCATCAGTTTTACCTATTTCCTCTACACTAGTTTTCTTCTGGTTTGTCTTGTTTAGGACTCTTGTCAGACTTTTTCGTTAGCAGAGCTCATATATTTTATATTACGTCTTTCATCAATATAAATTAAATGCAAATTAGTTAAAATTATCTCTTTTATGATTTGTTTTAAAGCAGATAATTCTTTCTTATTGTCATTCTGATGAAAACAGTTTTGTCATGAATGAGATATATCAATGAAATGGCTCTATGCTAGATTCCATCATTTTTTTGTACTGACATTGAAGACAAGTCATGTATATTAAAATGTCGTAACATAAAATTAACAGGTAATTGGAAAGAACATGAAAGATTCGGCTGTTTTTTATTCTTCTTCTAAAAGCAGTGGATTACATAGCTGAAGAAACTATTTCAGCTTTTGTTATTCCCTTTGTTCATTCTATGTGTTTGTTTGAAAAAATGAATCTGCCGGACGAGGCTTTTCAAGTACCTGGTAATGAGAAATAATGATGTTAACACACTGATAAAAATATTTTTATCGATATTCCTTAATGTAATTTTTTTGTGTGGGGATTGTGTTTTATTCTCAATGGTGCAAATACCTGTAAAGTCATGCTGCTGTAGTTAAACAAAAACACAATTTCTCATACATTAAATACAAGGCAACTAGAATCAGTAGAAGGTAAAGGAAAGTTGAGGTCGTATACAAGGGCTACACTTGCAATTCTTTGCTGTTTACAATAGGACAAGTAGAAATGGCTATGACCAAGTTAACACATGTGTTTTGAACCGTCTAAAGAAACTGTCATTACTGATAACACCCTTGATGTCTTCAATTTATTGGGTAAATGGGGTTTTATCATGTTACATATTAGCCGGCATGCCGGGAAACGGGGAGGGAGACCAGCATGCTTGACACACCCTTATTTTCTGGCATAAAGAGAGAGTCATAGATTCTGGAAAATTCTTAAATATCTTTATTCTAGAAATCCATTGAATTGGCTAAATGCATATTGTGATACTTATTAAACCTCACTTTTCCCGGCATGCCGGGAACGGATCAGACTCCAACATTCAAAAAGCTGATGACCCCCAAGTTCCATGGCATGCCGGATAATATGGGAGAATACAGTGTTTGGATTATTCAAACTTATTTTTGCTTCAAAAAGCTGCCTTGAACAAAAACAAAATAATGGTTGTTAATGGCAACATTAAATGGCAAGCCAAAAAATTTTATTGCTTATTCTTGAAGTTGGGATACTTACTCAACTTGAAAGGCCCCCCCCATAAAAACAGCAACATTTGGGACCAACATGAAAGCAAAGATGTTTGGTTTAACAAATATGTGCTATTAAAATAGGGGGGATAAAACTGTGAGGAACCCTTTACCACTGCAGTGCAAATACCTCCTTTGGTCCAGAAATCAGGTCCCAGTTGGTATTGTAAATACAGGATTGTATAAATTAGGTTTTTTACACATTTTTTTTTCTGCACCCCTCCCCCTTCCTCCCAACTATGTCATTCTGAAGATATAGTCTTCAAAACCAGCAAAAATTTTGTTCGGGGGGGGGGGACCAAAGAGTGATAGAACAATAGATTTGGCTATCCTTTTCCCTTTTTTTTGGTTATTTTCTCACATTTCAGGGGGGGGGGACCAGACCGCCAATTACCCCCCCCCCCCTTATGGCCTTGTCCAAAATCTAATAACAGTGTACTCCAGGCCAGGTCAAAGCCCACGAAAAATGGAAAGATCACTATAGGAAAACGCAAAAAGTTTTCAAGAATAAAACAATGATACCTTGGCTTACAAATTTTGACGTTTTTCTACCTCAGCTGATGAACGTTTTTATTGATATGAATGCATGCTGCAACATGAAAAAGCGGCATCATAAGCTAAATTTTCATGCCAATGAACATGAATTCAATAAGTAACCTCGCGTTAGATTGAATTTATTTTCAATTTTGAATTGCTCTACACCAGGGTTTAAGCTACGGTCGCATTTTTCGCAAAATGCGAAAAAAGTAGCAGCCACTTTCGCAAAAATGCATACAGGAGGTACGCAACGAGACGTCCGACCATGAATCATTACATTAGCATTGCAGCATTTTGCTAAAGCTTTTCTCCCCATTTTTGCTTTTTTGCGAAAGGAATTTTTTATCCGGCTTAAACACTGCTCTACACACCTCTCTTTCTCGTTTAGAATGATTTTGATCCATTTCATATAAAATTAATGATAGAGTTAAGTGAAAATACAATTAAAAGAAAAAAAGAAAGAAAAAGGTGCCCCCTGACTTCAATGGTTTCAGTGTATACATGGAAAGACTCTCAATACCAAACTGAAAATCTGAGCATTCTAGGGACACATTTTTCTCATCTGTACACACATTTTTCCCCTAGCACACCACCTCTAACATTTTTTTTCGCTATGGCTCATGAACCCAGCCGCACAACCATGATGCAGTGCACAGCATACATCCAGTCAGCGTTGATAGTGGTTATATTTATCCTCTGAAGACAGCACACAAAGTGTACCAAAACGGGTTAGGAATTTGTGACTTTTTCCTTGTTATTTGCCTTTATTGTTGCTTTTTTCCTTAATTATATTGGTGAAAAGATTATTATTATTCCTCTAAACTGTAAACTTATTTTGTCTGATTGTTTTGTTTTGATTAGTTTTGTCTTTATGGGGTAATTACCAAATTGATTTTTTGGCAGAACTCTGGTAGTAAACAAAAAACAAATTAGCAGGGACTTGCACATCAAAGTCTATCTCTGACAAGCAAAAAGTCTTAAAGCAGCAGATTTTCACGTGGTGAACTTGGTTGCTGACCTGTGCTACAGTGCATGTGTGAACATGATTGTATATCTAGCGTGTTATAACAGCACAAATTCTAATTAGAGAGACATGTGCATATCTCCAAGATGGTCACTGTGAAATAAGAATCACTGATTAACCTTTAAAGAAGAATAGCTGGCATGAGCGGCTAGTCTTATTGCGAGAGGCTTAAATTTCTGGGTTTGCCTCGCTGGAATGGCGTAGAATCACTGCAGATCTGAAGATGTGCTACAAACTAGTTCACCAATTGGTTTATCTACTATCAGGAGAACCTTCCTTCAAGATCATAGACAGACAAGTTAACCCACGGAGGCATCACTTCCAAATAAGAATACCAACAGCGAGAAGAGATTCCTTTTTCTATGTGTACAGATGTCGTGTGGCGAGAATATGGAACAGTTTGACATCAGAACCTGTATGCGACTCCTACGCAAGATTTGCTTCTGCTATTGAGGATTTTAACCTGGCTTCGTATGCAACGAGCTTTCCCTTTTGACTATTACTTCTAATTATTTTTATTATTTACTCATTATTATTTTATTACTCTTCTAGTGTAAATGCATTTCATGCATTCTGGGTTATTGTAAATAAATATTGTAAGAATTTAGTCATCATTTGAACCTCCTTTTAAATCAATTAGAATTGTAAATTATTCCACACACTAGATTAAGGAAAAAAGTGGCGAGTGTTTTTAGTAAATGTCCCTTTTTTTTTTTGTGACAAATATATAACAGAAAATTGTTTTTTCTTTACCACATGTTCCACAGCTCAGAGACATCTATTATTTCTGAAAAGCATGTCTTTCTAACATGCTTAGTTTTTGATCAGTGTCACAAAACATGTAAAAATGAATTTCTCCTGGCATTAGGTAGCCAGAAGAAAGGTTTGATCATAAGTCAAAGGAGAAAAAAGTAAACAAAATCCAAATTTCTTCATTGCAACATCCAGTTGCAGTAATAGTTCATCCAAAGACATTCTTTGAGAATGCAACTCATGCTCTAGTGTGAATCCTTTACAGTCATTAGTGAAGTTGGTAGTTCAGAAAATTCTCCTATAAACAATACACTGATATAGCTCTCCTCCAATAAAAACTTTCTTGCTCTCAATAAAACATGATTAAGTTCAAACACACACAATATAATCCTCTTAATAAACACTTTCATGCTCATTAAAAGAATTCAAGAATAATTTTTCACTCAAATCATCACACTTGTGTAGTTCTTAATTGTGCAACCTTTTCCATATCTATTTTGAGTAGAAATTATGAAAAACTTTCTACCACAGACATCACTCACATAAATAACATCTAAGATGAAACTTCTTATGTGTCTAAAATCCGAACTAGATATTTTGAAAAATATTTACCTCAAACTTCAAACTCACATGATTTTTCTTTATGGTGGATCTTTTTGTGTTTACCCAAGTTAGAGCTGGTAGAAAACATTTTATTGCAAACATTGCAATCATATGGTTTCCCTCCAGTGTGTATCCTTTCATGTTTATTCAAGAAACATCTCTCCGAAAACCTCTTACAACAAACATCACATTCATAGGGTTTTCCAATAGTGTGGATCTTTCTATGTTTGTTCAAGGTAGGGTTGTCCCAAAATTTTTTATAACAAACATCACATTCATATGGTTTTACCCCAGTGTGGATTCTTTCGTGATTATTCAAGGTAGTTTTTCTCGAAAACTTTTTACAACAAACATCACATTCATACGGTTTTTCTCCAGTGTGGATCCTCTTATGGCTAATCAAGGTTGATCTTTCTGAAAATTTTTTAAAACACACATCACATTCATGTGGTTTTTCTCCAGTGTGGATCCTCTTATGACCAATCAAGGTTGACCTTTCTGAAAACTTTTTAAAACAAACTTCACATTCATGGGGTTTTTCTCCAGTGTGGACCCTTCTGTGTGTCCTCAAGTCACTGTTGGAGGAAAACATCTTACCACATACATTGCATTCATATGGTTTTTCTCCAGTATGTCTCCTTTTGTGTTGATTCAAATAAGAGCATCGTGAAAACATTTTACCACAAACATCACACTTATATGGTTTTTCTTCACTGTGGCATACTTGGTGATCATTCAAGTGAGAATTGTCGCGAAACTTTTTACCACAAACATTGCATTCACATGGTTTTTCTCCTGTGTGGGCAATTTTGTGTTGATTTAAATTATAGTATCGCGAAAACATTTTACCACAAACATCACACTCGAATGGTGTTTCTCCACTGTGGCACATTTTGTGTTCATTCAAGCGACAATTGTACTGAAACTTTTTACCACAAACATCGCATTCATATGGGTTTTCCCTTGTGTGGATGCTTTTGTGTAGATCTAAATTAGAGCATAGCAAAAACATTTCACCACAAACATCACAACGGTATGGTTTTTCTTCACTGTGACTCTCTTTATGTTTATTGAACTTGGAGCTACTTGAAAACCTCTTACTGCAAATATCACATTCATAAGGAATTTCTTCACACTTTTTGGGTGAATTCATTGGTGACATTTTTGAAGTAATGCAAAAATCCATTTGATACATGCATTCATTCAAAATGTGAGTATGCAAATCGGAAGGCAAAATGATACGAGAATCTTTCACAGCAAGCCTCCCATTCAATTATTCTTATCCAAAATTAAAAATATTATGCTGCTTTTGCTGATGAAATCTTTTATTGTAAATATCACATTCGTAATGTTTTACCTGATTATGGACAACCATATCAAAGTTGTACACACCACTTTTACAATGCAATGTGCTGTTCCATCTATGTCACTGTATGGGCAAGAATAAAACATGAAACTTTTTGAATGCAATTGTCAGTTTCCCCCCATTTCCGCTACACCGATTTTCTTCTAGTTTGTCGACCATTTGTCTGTTTGGGACCATTGTAAGACCTTTTCATTAGCAGAGATCATATCTTTATTATGGTTTTCATCGATATAAATTAAATGCAAATGGGTTAAAATGGGAAAACTACAGCACTGTCTTTTTCGTGATGTTTTTTAACAGATAGTTCTTTTACTTTCCACTCCTGATAAAAACTGTGTTATCATAAATGAGAAATCAAGAGAATCGCTGCCATGGATGTCACTGTCCATATCAAAACAATTTTGTTTGTTGACATGAAACTGAGAGGTTAATCTGAAAGAACATGAATTGAACCTACTGCTACTGTCTAAAAGCAGTCGACTGTTGCCGGAGATACTACTGCAGTTTGCATAGTTCACTTTCTTTGTTTGTTCATTCTATGTGTTCCGTTGAAGAAATGAATCTATCTGACGAGTCATTTCAAGTACCTGGTAATGGGAAATAATGACGTTAACATATCGATTTTTTAATCAATATTTTGTTACATGCAATTTCTTTTGCTGATTGACTAGATTTCTATTTTTAATGGAGCAAGGACCTGTAAGGTCATGCTGCACCTATCATGTAGTTAAAATACAATTTATTATGTGTAAAAGTACAAAAAGAATAGAATCGATAAAAGTTAGGAGAAAGGTGAATAAAGGTTGTGCATATAATTTTTTTGGTATCATGGAATTAGCAGCAGGGCAAGTGAAAATGGCCAATGCCTCATGTAGGCCATTCTCACAAAACTGGCCTAAATTGTGACCCCAGCAGATTACATCAAATGTATTCAGCACCAAGCTTTTTTTATCACTTTCTATTTATATTTCTGTTTCTGACAAGTCATTACTTTATTTATAATTCTTTCATTTATAGATTTTCAAAATCTATGGCTGTTCCCAGATGAATTAGAGTTTTCAAAACAATAACTTTCTCTATCTTCAAACAAAAATATATTCTTATTTTCAATAATATATATACAGGGTGTCTACCAAATACCAAAATTCTGTGACTTTTCTCATTCAACAAAAAGAAACCTGCTGGACTTTTTTCTTATATCAGAGGTTTCCAAACTGTGAATAGTGGCCACCTCAGGGGTTAATAAAATAAATAGGGGGTCTTAATGAAAGGGGGAACATTAGTGAATTTTTCAAAATAAAAACATTTGATAAGAAATGAATTATTTTAACCCTTCGAAACTTTCCCCAGAGCACAATGAAGATGTAAATGCATATACGCACATACAGACATGCCAGCATTGGCATGAAGCATGTAATGTAGAGATTTAAATACAACACCCCATAGGAACTGGACCCTAGGGCTCAAGCTACATAAGCCACCTATGCCCCCGCAGAAGCATACGTGGTTGTTTCTCGAACTGGGCATTCGACATGCTCTCTCATCCAACAGTCAATAACCTATCCCCTTCGGTTCCATAGCCTTTTCACCCGATCCGATTATTCTGCATCACTTCATTTCCCTCTCGACACAATTTCACAAATTCTACTTGCACAATAATCAATATATCTGCTCCATCGTGCCAAAATAATGAATGTGCAATGCCTTGTAAAAAAAAGAAAGTAGGAAATGATGTGTGAATGCTCATTCTACCCATGTTACTCTATGGAAGTTATTTTCTTAAAATGTTTTGTAACGTGTGTTTAAATAGGGATACCCATTCATGTTTCGGTCACAACTTAGATAGCAAAACAAGGTATCCAAACATCTCAGAAAAAGAAAAGGAAAATTTGTACATTCGTGCTTGTGGCATGCAGTAGAAGATATCAAGTTAGTACTTTTACAGGAAAGGGTGACTTACAGAGAATCACCCAATTCCTCAAAATTATATATTTCTTAAAAATTAAAAGTACAGAATATAGAATGATAAGTAATATGTGAATATACGAGTGAAAATGTGTCTGTTTTATGAACAATCTTTTTTAATGGTTGATTTCAAGTTTAGCATCCTTTTGAAATCGGATGATTCTTTTTTAATCGCCCCGTATAAGAAAATCAAGGACCATACACCTCTCTACACTTCCATCTTACATAAGAGACACAAAGTACTTAAAAAAACAAAGTAAATATGCATACGATATTTAAAAAAACTTGAATGTCTTTGGAAGTCAATATTGCCTAATTCAAATCGAAACAAGCGTTCTGAAAAGGGCTTTTGGAACAGCTTGTTTACTGGCATAGAGATGCGAGGTAAGAATATTCTCGGAGAACGAGAATATTCATTTTTCTTTTAAATAATTTAATTTTTTTTACTAATTTTGTTTATATTGTGAAATATAAATCATTTTTCATTGCCTGAAACATTTACAACAAAACAATTTGTGGTATAATCACCCCCAATGAGAACTTTTTAGTTCGAGAATATTCTCAGAATATTCTCCAGGTCATGATGAGATGTTTTAAAAGTTTGGTTCTTGAAGATTTTAGAAATCTTTAGATTAAAACCTTAAAAAAATTATTTTAAAATTGGATGAATTTTCAGAAATAAGTTCAAAAGAAATTAAACCAAAGTTGATTGATAAAGGAAGCTATTCTTATATAATCACCTTCATTTTAAGAAGATAAAGAACTGTTTTCTTCAATGCACATACACTTAAGTTCTGTATCACTCACATTTCTTTAAAAGTTACGCAATTCAGCCCTCTGTTGGTTTCATTTCCTCGCTTTTAAACTTTGATATTGTGGACTACAAACTTCAATATACCTATCTTCTTGATAGGAAGAAAGACGGGGACAGAGAATATTCTCTCAGAGGACTACTATTATAAATTACTAGAGAATATTCGTATCAAAAATAGTAATTATTCTCAAGAGAGTTATTTATCAAGAATATTTATTATAATACATGTTATTACATATATTCTTGATGATACTCTCTGCAAAGATTTCGGTAACTGAAGAATATTCTCATTGAGGAGAATATTCAAAAATATTCTCTGGAAGGACTAGTATTAATAACTTCAGAATAATTCTTATTATTTTCTATAAGAATATCCCCTAGTAATTTATAAAAGTAATCCTTCCAGAGAATATTCTCAAGGATATTATATGTAACTACAGTTGGCCCCCGTATTTGCGGGGATTACGTTCCGGGGGTGACCGCGAATAACCCAAAACAGGTATTTTGTTGTAAATCTCATTTATTGAGTAGCATGAGAAGAACAGGGTGATGCAGAGGGTAGAAGGGAATGTAAAAGAGGGTGCAGCGATTATTGGCGATGTTTCCTGAAAGAACATTGTGATTTCTGTTTGCCGTTTCTTCTTCATATTATCAAGTATGTTGAAATATGACAACAAGGCTTCCTCTACCAATCTTTCTACATGTGAAGAGCGTACCATAGAGGGATCTATGTCATGAAAATAATCTATTGCTGATTTGAACGTGCCAAGCCATTCCGCTATGTTACTCATGGTGAACTTCTACTTCATCTGGTACCGCTTAAGTTTCAGGAGCAGTCAACTACATTAAAACCTCCTTGGTCAATATCTCTGAATTGCTATTAATTAGCTGTTCGACTTCTATATCCATATCATTGAACCCTTTCCCACCCACCTGTTTCGTTAATGTGACAATGTATTTTATAATCTCTTCTCTCTCAGTTGGCTCTGTATAAATGATTGTGTCCTGGGGCGCATAGTGTGGCCAAAGGTTAATCCAACTCGAGGTGACTGTTTCTCTCTTGGGAGCTGCCGCGGCTCTAGCGATGACAGTAATGTCATTAGCAAGCCATCCCAAACACACACAACTCAAATTTTGTAAATAAAACACGTGAATGAAGATTTCTGAGTGTTGCGAAAAAAAAAATTTCAATAGAGGGAAAAAAACTGTGAATATGGAAACCGTGAATACAGGGGGGGGGGGGCTGACTGTATATTATAAATAACAGGAGAATATTCTCATCAAGAACTTATACGAATATTCTCTAGTTATTTATAATAGTAGTCCTACCAGAGAATATTCTCCAAAAGATTATTCTCGAGAACTTCACATCTCTAGTTTGTATCAATACACATATGTAAGCAGCAGGGCCGTCATTTCAACTTTTCCCAGTGGGGAGGGGGGGAGCGACAAAGAACAAATACAACGCCACAACAGGCAAAATGCCCAACGAGGTGGCTGAGAAAACATGTACTCAATGTATGCATATACATATACCATTTTTAATGTATTTTCAAAAGCCAGGGGTACAACGTCCCCCCCCATCCCCTCAAATGACGGGTCTGGTACGCTGGGCCGCAACTACAGGGGAGCAGGCGGGTCTCGTGCCTCAGGTGCTGGACCAGAGGGGGCGTAAATTTTATTCTCTCCTTCAACATTACAAACAAGGGGACGCCTAAATATGCATTTGCCCCGGGTGACCAAACATCTAGTTGTAGCCCTGTATGTAAGCAGTTGAAGAAATTTCAGAAGGTTGAGATTCTCATCTTGAATTGAAGAATATCAAATAGTCCCATAGTTTTCCCTTCAGCTTTTATGTTATGCTCTATTCAAATTGTATATTTTACATGAAAAAATATTGTCTAAAATATTTCTGTACAGAGTAGAAAACTATTTTATAATCATATTAGGTATTTATTCTTTGCACAACATAGGGACTTAACACTTTATACTTGCAAGCAATGCGTGTATTTTCAACAGGAATTTTTATATTGAAAAGCAATATTTAAAATTTTTGACAGCAGTTTTTGATGTGACAGGTTTAAACCATCAAAAACTCCCATAAGTCAAGAACCTGCCAACCCTAGTCGTGTCACATAGATCAAGAATCATTGGCTATAATTGATTTCGTGCAACTCATCTCGGAAGCCAGTTTGACCAATAGTTAAGGATGACACGCCCGCATGGGGCAGTGGTAAGATGCTCGTCTTCCACTGTGAAGGTTACTGTCAAGGTTCACAGGTTCAAATACAGCTTAAAGAACGTCAGAATCAAGTTCTTTACCTACCGATCCTAGAACGACTACTGATAGATGAAGCCTTCATTTCCCTCTTAACTCCACTGATTGGAAATTGACATATGGCGATATATGACCGGAGTTGGTGTGCGGTGAAGGAGGTTAAGGATCCGTTGGTGTAAATACTGGAGGTTAAGGATCCGTTGGTGTAAATACTGGAGGTTAAGGATCCGTTGGTGTGAATACTGGAGGTTAAGAATCCGTTGGTGTGAATACTGGAGAGAGGACTTTCTTTTTGAAAATAGAAATAGCCTCTAGGAACTTTTTGTTCCATTAGGGTACAGCTTCATGAGAGCATAGTGAAGAAAGACTGAGAGTTTGTGTATTTGAAGATGCTTGTAAATGCGTTAGTGTAGTAGTATCTGTGGAATGGGTACCAGAACAGAATCAGATTTTTTCCCCAATGCCCAGTCCTATGAGCCGATTGTGGGAATACAGACAGTGCTGCCTTAATGCATGGGCCAGGGGGCTTGAAGAGAAGAGGGGCCTCACAGAAATGAAATCTGGTTGATATTTTCTACAATTTAACTAAGCAGGGCCTCGTAAAAAACCGCTTGGCACGGGGCCCCCATGATGCTCTTAAGATAGCCCTGAATACAGACAACATAGATAGGCCTATTAAGGCCTCAAAAAAATTAAACCAGAGAATTAAAATTCTCTTCACGCAAATACCGCCACACCTGCAAAAGTCACAAGATAGAGCATACAAAAATTTTGAGTGATAAATTGCATGCATCAGCCAGTGAACTCATACTTTTACTGAGGGCGTCATCAAAAATTCAAGCAGTCATTCTTTAAGATCTTCAATAAATAACAAGTCACCGCAACTGCCCTCGTTTCTTTTCTTTTTTTGAAGGTTTCATTTATTTTTGCGAGTTTTTTTTTTCAGAGAGTAAAAATGTGTGGTCCATTGAGTAAATGGGAGTAGAGTCAAATATATGGGAATAGCCATTCAAAACGCAGATACAGTCGAATCCCGTTTTAACGAATGCCGTTATAGCGAAAACAAATCTCGTTTTAACGAACACTTTTCTCCTCCAGATAAGTTTACATGGGAACAATGCAAAAACCTGGAATTCCTTTATAAATAAATGTCGGTATAACGAAGTG
Organism: Pholcus phalangioides; assembly: GCF_987345545.1. Taxonomy (NCBI): domain Eukaryota; kingdom Metazoa; phylum Arthropoda; class Arachnida; order Araneae; family Pholcidae; genus Pholcus; species Pholcus phalangioides. Next base: position 7,815,418 of record NW_028301617.1, on the reverse strand, counting down.
ATTTCTTCGGTCTCTTGGAGTTCGTTATAAAGGGATTCGACTGCAATACCCAATTAAATGGCAAAGCTGACTAAATAGGTGCCAAATGTGAGAAAAAATAATTAAAAGGTACAACTGATTGAAAATTGTGTAGAACAGTAGAAGAAAGAGATAGTTATTTAATAGTAGATAATTGCTGCCAGCCCTAGGAAAAAGGGCTTTGCTGTAGCCAGAAAAGCACGATTGTCTTTGCTAAAGCAGAGGTAAATTGTGGTTTCTACTAATAGATGGCAGCACACACAGTACTGAATGTATGAAGAAATAAATTTACTTGAAAAAGAACTTCAGTCACGTTTTTGATTTAAAAAAAAAAAAAAAAAAGAAACAGCTTACCTCTCTAATTTTAGAAGTACGGAACGTTTTATTACCGACAACGAACGTGTTACAATCGATCGATGGATAGTTTTATATCAATGGGTTCGAATCCGATCTGAAGCTAAACTCATAATAAACACAACACAAGAGGATATGCATGCATTATACAACTACAACAACACGAACAAAAGAGACTTTGAATACCAATGTCTTCTTGACCAACCAAAACGAGCGTCTTCTACCACGTGATGTATGACGTCATAACGTTCCTTTTCTTTCTGAAGAACTTGCTTCCTTCCATGCCACTTAGTGACCATATCTCCCATATTTTTTGGGACATTTTTTCCTTCCAATACCTTCTAGAGCCATTGAGAAGAAATATAAGACCTTATTTCTCCTCTAAGTCTAGAGCAGATACCTTCTGCTCTAGAAGGTATTTTTAGGGGTAATTAAATTTTGATCACCGCCACCACAGTGGTGGTCGGCTGAAGTTGGTTTTCTGTGGTTCCAAACTTCGAGGCGCAAATGAGAGCCGATCTCAGTCCTACAAACACTACAAATATTCAGTCAGTCACTCACTCACATCACTCACTTCACTTCTGAGATATAGATGGCAGCACTGAAAATCATACACAACACTAGATACGCACTCAGACTGTTAGGTATACGTACTTACACTTCCGGCACAACTCACCAGGTAGTAAATTGCCTATGGCAATAGACCTGAGTTGTGCTCGATTTGAAAAAAAAAAAATTTTAATCAAAAATTCCCAAAACATCTGCTGAGAAAGAAAAGCGTTTCTTTCGGAAGAATGGTGGCCCCTGAAATCTTTCGCACCCCCCTAAGTCCGGCCCTGCGTCGAGGTCATCACTGACCTCCGATGATTGCGCAAGAAAATCTGCTACTGCTACTTCCATAACTCAAACAGTAGGTTTCTGAAGTCAATCAATCATGTGCTCCGTTTTGTGTTTGTGTGATGAAAATACAAATTGTTCTAGTCAAATAAGAAATAGTTTTTTTCTACATTAATCACAATTTCGTCATTCGAAAGTAACGTGAAAAATACAAGTTTTTTGATCTTGTCGCGGGCCGCACAAAATCACCTCGCAGGACAGCTATTGTCCACCCGTGAAGTACAGATCAGATGGCTCGAAAGCATTCCGTGCGCATGTCATTCATCTGCCAATGTGCGTTTTTCACAAGAACGACGTACCCTCAAGAAATGCTTGGTCGATTTATAGGAAGAAAAAAATAAATAAAACTGGGAAGGGGTTAATTTTTCCTTCTTATTGAAATTTAGCTAAAAAGCTTACAGACCCTTATTTGTTCAGGAATCAGAGTTTTTCTAACAACAATAAGCGCTACTGTACCAGGAAGATGACAGCGATTTCAGGACTCGCTATGCAATAACAAAACAAATGATAAATTTTCAATGCGTAAAAATTCTGAATGCGAAAAATGTATTTCCGATGTAACAACGAAAAGTGGAGAAAGTGTGGTGTGCGAATGCAATTATAATGTTTAGAACGTAAATATTTTTTTATCAGTATAACGAGGAACTTTTTAAGGTATGTAAGTATTATCAGGGGAGGTCTTAGGTGCGACCGGTGCAGTTGCACCGGGCACGAAATGAGTAGGGGCGTCGAAAAACGTAAAATATACATTACTGGAAAAATATCTTTAAGATACGTATTGAAAACAATAACTATAAAATATGCGTGAAAAATGACCGAGATGAGAAAAAAATTGGAGGTTTGTGTGTATATAATATTATGATTATTTTTCGAAAAGAATCGATGGGCAGTGCACCTATATACGTACAGTACTTAGCGATTTTGGTCAGATAAAAATACACGCTCTCTCTCTCTCTCGTGCTCTTTTCGTTTACCCCCTGCTGGAGATTTTGTGGGGAGACGCAATTTATTTCTCTTTTGTTGTGCAGTAAAAAATAAAAATAATGGAGGAATCACACTTGGTCACTCAATTTTTCGACTAACAAGAGCCAAAGTGTTTTCCTGTGTTGTGAGGAGTATTAAAAGAATTGAAGGTGTCTTCTGATGTGGGAAAGATGAGCCAGACGCCTTTCATGCTTTTTTTTTTCTCGACTTGTATAACTTTATTAAAAACGCAGAATCGAATCGCCAATACAATACAATATTTCGAAAAAAAAAAAAATACCGAATAAATATTTAAAAAAAACAATAAATGAATTAAAACCTATGATTTGCTGACCATTTTAAATAGGGATCCTGCACTTGCACCTCGTTTCTACCTGTCACACGAAGGGAAAGAAAAATGTGCTCACACAAGAAAACCCATGCACTTTTGCGCCACCGATCACTGGCCAGTCTCCTGACTCGCTAGACTTTCCTATTAGTCCAACCAGGGCAGCTAGGTGGACTGGGTGTGCTCTAGAAGGGCGTCTAATCCGAAGTGAAAGGGCAAAAAAAACATTAGGAAAAATTATTTGTGCCCGCTGTAAGAGGGGCGCCAAGTCTGAGGTAGACAGGGCGAAAAAAAGTTAGGAGAAATTAAATGAAATCTGCCCAATTTGGTGCTCTGCTTTGGTGCTCTAGTAGGAGCACCAAATCCGGCGTAAAAGGGTGAGAGAAATTATAGAAAATGATTTCTGCTCGCTTTAGGAGGGGCATCATATCCAAAGTGGAAACGCAAAAAAAAATAATTAGGAAAACTTATTTTTGCCTCTCTAAGAGGAGCGTTAAGTTCGTAGTAAAAGTTCGAAAAAAATGGGAAAATGATTTCTGCCCGCTCTAGAAGGAGCGCCAAGGTAAAAGGGCAAAAAAAAAATTCGACATGATGTGTTGTGACATAAAATATCTCTGTTCCTTTGAACGCATCAAAACGAAGCGATTGAAAAAAAAGTTTTTTTTTAATTGGGGAGCCGAGCCTGAGTGAAAAAAAATCAACCCCTTCCCAGTGCCGTCTTAACGCATGGGCCCACCCGGGCGAGGCCCGAAAGCCTCAAGAGTAGAGGGGCCACACGAAAATGAGATCTAGTTGAAATTCTCTAGAATTTACTAGGTAGGGCCTCAGAAACAGCACTTGTCCCGGAGACCCATGATGCTCTTAAGACGGCGCTGCTCCTTCCCCAGGGCCGTAGCGTGCTTTCTCGGGGGCAGTCTTTTCTTGGGGTCTCCTTGAAATGTTATGCTCAGAAAAAGGAGAAGTTACAAGCCCCCCCCCCCCCCCAAGTTGCAGGGCTCGGTGCTTTAGCTGGTGTTTGCCTGCCCCTTCTGTTTTGTACTACTGGGTCTGAAAGGGATAATTTCAAATGAAGTTCATGAGTTTTATAAACATGAAAGAAATCGTACGGAAATATCACTTTAATTTAACCACTTTTATTGTCAGCTTTGCCCGTACGTGATGCGTGCACTACATGAATTTTACCATAAAATTCAATTAAAATAAGTATGATGAAGATAGATCCTTTGTGATGAGTATCTTGCATAAATGTGTGACGTTTTGCTTTTTAATGTTTTAAATCTCATAATTAAATCAAAAAAGCTGGGGTTTTATGCTTGTTTACTAGTTAAATAGAAGTAATCCCATTCTAGAGAAAAGAAGCTTTTTCGACTTCTTCGTCCCTTAATGCCCAACCAAGAGGTGGGAGGGGGTGACGGGGATGATCATCACACCTAGAGTCTGATAATATGGTAGAATGAATCTGTCCCGTATTTTACGGGACAGTAATGACTAGCAAAAACTGCCTCCTCTGACACATCCCTCCGGCTCACGCCTGGAGGGGGGGGGGCGCCACTAGGTCTACGACCGGCCCTGAGTATTATCTCCAAACCTGAGCCAAAACTGACCATTAAAATGTTTTTCCTGATTGATTTGTGTTCATTGGGTGTCAAAATGGTCTTTTAAAAGAAAAAAAAAATGGGTAAAAAATTTATTAATTTAAATAATAAAGTTAGTAATTAATTAACCTTAATAACCTTATATAAACATACCTCAAATCTTAACTTGAAAAATAATACTTAAAAACCATACAAAACTATTAAAAAAATAGGTTCACACGTGTTCCACTGGAGCGAAGAAGTTGAAAATAAATAAATTTTCAACAACAAAATTTATTTGAAAAACGTGTTTTTATATTCCATTTGTTCACCTTACTCATGTCTATATTTCAACTTAAAATAAATTTACGAAAATCAACACTTTATAGTAATGGGCGGAGATACGGGGGGGGGGCCGTGCGGTGGAGATGTCCCCCAGCGTCGAAGGTGTAGTCAACTGATCTAATGTATATATATGAATTGACATCATCATCACCGTGCCCCCCCCCATACTTCCAATTTTATTCCGCCTATGTTTATAGTGAAAATCAATTGCCAGTCATTTTGACCGGTGGCGGTACTTCTAGTGTTAACATGAGAGAAACAATCATTCTACAGTGGTACTTCCCATAGCGGACTCCTCCACTGACGGAAACAGTTTTGAATTACATCGACGGGAACTCAATGTATTTACCATCCATTAACAGACACACTTCGTTAACGGACAAAATTTTCGATTCCACGGTTGCCCGTTATCAAGAGATGAAAAATGTGGATATGTTTTTCCTTTTGATAGAAATGATTAACTTTATACATTGTAACTTCTACCAAAAATAATACCGGTTGCATAATTTGATAATTTCATAAGTGTTTCGGAAAAAATGAAAACGTCCCCTTTTAAAAATAAGCTCCTCATTTATGGTTGTCAAGACTTTTTAGAGCTATTGTACAATAGTTTGTCTTCCTTTATTATCGATCTTATGAAGAGTCGAATATTCTTCAGCTCGTACCCAAGAACTAATAGTTTCTCTTCTTTAGTCCGATCCGTATCAGGTTTCTGTAATATTTCTTTAGTTCATCATCCGATCGTTAGGATCTGATCTTCCTCAGTGAGAGTTAAGCATATTTCCAATTTCCTAGAACAGGGGGTCAACCTTTCGGACATTGAAGGCTAAATTAATATTTCCACGAAGACTGCGAACCACCAAGTCATAACATGGTGTTCTCGGGTATTAAACAGGGTTTCACAAATAGATAGTGAATTTGACAACCAATCAAAGATTGTCGCAACCTGTCCACCGTCTAAACCAGCGGTTCCCAACCTTTTCCAGTCCGCGTACCCCCGGTCCCGAATCCACCGAGCATTCTCTCCCCCCCCCCCCCCAATCTGTTTCACCCATTACAGATTCCGAAAACTTCCCTTAAAAAAGGTATACGTTGAATTAAATTAAATGGTCTATTTTTTCATTATATAGTTTTTCATTTTTGAAGTAAGCAAACAAATGAACACAAAGATTGAAAAAAATCAATGTGATATTTGGGACTGTATTGAATTACAAAGTTTTGAAAAATTAGGCTCAAAAGAGGATAAACACACAAACTCAAATCCGGAGCTGCGTTCAATTTGCTTCTATATTTATTTTTTATATATGTATACGAAGAAAGCGCCCGTTCAACAAGCTTCGTGCTCGCAAACGGCGACAAAAACATTATGCTTTCAGGCAAACCTATGGCTTTTGTAGAAAGTTCACTGTATTCGTCACCGCGACGAGCCCAAAAACTCACTATGTTTACCATTCCGCCATTGAAGATCTTCAGAGCGGAAAATTGTTTGAATAACATGCACAGGCCTCAATACAAACACCCACAACAAAAGGTAAACACAACACAAATTAATTCTCCGTTTTAATGCACAGACGACACGTGTCAACAATCAAATCTAAAACGCCGAAGAAAAGTGAGCCGAGAAAGGAGTGCGCGAATCTGGACCATAGGCTGATCTCGGGCGGGAGGAGGGAAGGCTGATCCTTCCAGTGGATGCAACCTACCTCTGTTACAGAAGATTTTATAGCTGGGAGGTCAATATCTATTACAACTGACAATATTAGTAAAAACCTCTACCTACTTTTTAAATTTTTTAATTACTTTTTAGATGGGTGGCCACCATTACCATTTCTTTTCGCGTACCCCCGGTTGGGAACCGCTGGTCTAAACAATTGCCATAAATTCCAAATCACTCGAGGGGTATTTACAATACTTTGTTTCTCCGTTTCTGTGGTTTTCTTTCTCAAACAATATACTAGATGCCACTTGCTTATTTTCTGCAACAACATTCCCGCTAATCCAATAGAACTCGCGTCACAACGGACTTCTGTCGCATCGGAGTGTGATTGTATGGGTTGATGCATCAACGCGTTCTTTAGTTTTTCGAAGCTCTCGCCTGTTCCTCTTTCGAAATGAACTCTTCATTCTTTCATGTCAATCGTGTTAACAGATCAGCTTTCTGTGCATAATTCTTTATATATCTTCTGAAGAAACTTGTCAAACTTGTGTCCAAGTCCCAACTCATAGAAATCTTTGCAGTTGATGCACTTTATCAGGAATCTCGGAGTCTTTCCTTGACAGCCTTCTGCCATAGAAGAATGCCGCAGAATTTTCTCAAGGGGGAAAGGGGTTTCATTTTTTATCTTCTCAGGGAGGGGAGTTTACGTTTTTTCCTGCAAAACAACACTATAATCTCGGCTTTGGGGGGGGGAGGAGTTAGAATTCCAAACCCCCCTTTGCGTACGCCAATGTCTTCTGTATTGACGACTCCTAAGAACTCCAGTCAATCGACGGTAGTCCACAAAAAACCAATCGGTTTTCATGTGTCTTCACTAATGATGCTGGACTAACATAAGGTGATCTCGTTTCGTGACTGTTTCATTGTCTTTCCATTCTTTTACAATACTATTGATTGTCGTCCTCTCAGACAAACTTGTTCCGTGGCGGCTGTACGCAAATCGATTTTCTTCCTTCTACTTCCTTAATGTCCATCTCAGTCAACGATGTACATCAAACATGTTCCTCTAAGGGCAAGGCAAAAACGTCTCCGCACTCATTCACCAGTGTCCAAATTTCATGCTTTTTTCTTTTCCCAGTTAAATCGTTGAACTTAATCTCTTTCTAGACGTATCTCTTGTCCTTTACGTCCTCGTTCCTTGTTATGTTGAATTGTCAAAATTCATCACAACATTACATTAACTTAATCTTAAAATAGTTTTAATTGTAGAGAAAAGAAAAGATTATTATATTGAATAGATTTTGCCTTATGTTGTATTTGTACAGTGGAATCTTACATAATTAATCATTTGATTATACCTATATTTAATTGTATATATTATGGTACATATAATAATAATAATAGTGGAAAGCAAAATCTATTCTATAGAAAGTTTAGGCCTTAAGATACAGTTGTACACGGTACTGCTGCCTTGGGGCCCCAGATGAGAAACACGGGTCGAATTACAAAGGGTTGTGAGAGAGTGAAAGAGATGGTCATCGAGCCATATAAGGTAATGTTTGTTTTTCAGGGGGTGTGATTAAGGGTCCTTGGCGAGAAGAATTTCTCCGAAGGTCTTAACGGTCCCCTTAAGTTTTCCCCTTTTTTCTGTTGTACCTCATTCCCCCTCTCTCTCTCTCTCCCTTCTCCGCCAACTGTAAATTAAAACGCCGAATAATTCCCTTCAGGACCTGTACTCAGTACATTTTCATATAGTTTTGGATCGCCAAGGGGCCTTTTTAACATACCCTCTGGGAAAATTCGCGGGAGTCTGAGGAGATAATTTTTCAACGCGACTGTCGGAGGAGAGTTTTTGCTCTCGCTTGTAATTGAAGCTTGCGCGAGTTATATATGTTCGCTCGCTGGTGATTTGAATTTACTATGTGCCTCGTTGAAAATAATTACGCTACCCGAAATGTAGCATTCACGCTCCTGTGTTCTCGAGTAAATCGCGTGCGTCTGCCGCTATGTGATAAATAACGATGGCACGAAAGAGCAGAAATCATATGGATGGAGGGTCTGGATCAATGGTCATTCCAGCAATTACTATGATAGAGGAAAAAGAACGGCTTCGCCTTCCAAAAGGCCGATAGTAGCCAGCTAGCGATAGTAGCCAGTCGGTGAGTACCCCTACCAACCTGTTCCTGAGAGGTGCTCTTAACAACAGGAGTGCTCCTACGAACTTGCTCCTGAAAGGTGTTCCTAACAACAGGAAGGATTCCTAGCCGCCAGTGACCTGCAGAATATGCGGGAAAATAAATTCCGTCTTCATTATGGACAAACCTCCATGTTCACCTTTTCGAGCGTCAACCGTAGTTTGCATAAATAGACAGAACGATAATATGTAAGTTTTTTTTATTTAAATCATTGTAAAGCGATGTTGTTTTTTTTTGTCTCGGAAAATCTAACCTTCATTTGGTAGATGTTTGCATTTATCTGTAAAACCTTTTTAATTGTTAAAAGCTAGCTACCTACACCATTATTTTCTATTGTTAAAAATTAAATATCTTCTTTTCCTTAAAATTTGACTCTGATTTACTTGCTCATGAAAGTGTTGTGTTGTTTTCTTTCATCTTATGGATTGCTAAACCCCTTGTCTTGATCCTGCAACATTTATTCGAACCTGGGTGAATGGATTCCAATTTTGAATCAAAGAAAAATATAAATTAAAGAAGAAAGGATCAAGACATCCTTACACGTGGTAGGACAAACATTCGCAAATTTCTTATCGCGAGACAGACTCATCACGATTTTCATCCTTCATCACCACACTTGAACGGCATCATCCTTGTTGAATCCATCAACGTCCCTTGATCCTATGACGACTTCACTTACGCACCAATCAGTTAAAGGTTTCATCACTCCATCCAGAGATACATCGTAATTTAGCTCGACACACGCAAAAGAGTTTCTGACTTCAGAGTTTCCTACAGCTACTTTTGATTCTTCTAATTCAAACATGCTCAGTTCACCAACGCCGCTTATCGCACGACCAATATACTTATCCATCATCAAATTTAAAATGTTCCCCTTCCCGTCTTTCACATAATCGGTTTTGGCATTAACGACTTTCATCGTTGCACCTTCCACTTCATCTGGATCCATGGCAGGGCCGGCTCGTCTCGAGGGGGCGTGCCTTAATGCCCCCAAAAGAGTTTGATGCCCAAATTGTCTGAATGTTAATCTGATGTCTCGAAACTCATATCCGTGGATTTATGAGTTATATTATTATATACATATTATGTATTATTATATACATATATAACACGTGTATTATTCCGTGGATTTTGTTACTACTTAATTGAAAAAATATTTTGGAGCAAAATGTGATTCCGATTTGCAGGAGAATCATTTGTAACTTGTAGAAAGAGTTGTGCAGTCCAACAACTGAACGACAAGTTCAGTTCGTATTTTCAGCAATCGAGTAGCGCCTTGGTCTTGAGAATAAGGATGTAGCAGAGGAGAGGGAAAGAAAAATCCCACGCAGAAAAATCCACACCCCCGGCGCTTTAGAGACTGCGTCCATCGATGGCAACTAGTGGGAAATTTCCCATATTCGTGAGAAAAATTAGATAAAAATGATCCACGTAGGAATTTTCTTGACGTTTGTGGAAATTCAGAGTTCATAGAACAAAAGAATAAAAAAAAAATTACATATGCAGTTTAATATTTTACTATAAGGATAGTTAGCATTACATTTTTTGAAAAGTGTGTAGAAATTAATCAAAAGGGAAATTTTTTTAGAATAAATATTCACAAAGTGATCAAAAAGTAAAAAATAAAAAAATAGGGTAAAAAATTTCAATAATTTGAAAAACACAAAAGCTTCCGTTTGTACAGAAAGACAGGATTTTGTAGTCAGAAGTCACGTTTATTGCCGAGAGGTGACGTTGAAATTGGAATTTCTTTTTTGTAGTAAAAATGTCAGGATATCACCCGCACACAATATTTCCGACCCTGCATTGCTTGCTTCTAATCTGCCAGGTTCAGCGTGAATATTTTTATTTGGATAGACGCATATTGAAAACAATACAAATTAACTAATTAATTATACTAAATTACGAAAATCATATTTGTGAAAATTGACTGCGGTTATCTTAGAATCAAATTTTGTTTTTGCGCCCCACCTTCAGTTCATCCGATCACTAGACGCCACTGGTTCATGGTCGTCAGCTTTATCCTCACTCATCCAACATCATCTCAATTCAACATCAAACACATGCAATTCACTTGCGTGGTGCACGCAGTCTTCCTCCACTCTCGGCAAATTCGATTTCCAGCGACATCAGATAATTTGGTCAAATTATCAAGTCATTTGACTGTGCATTATCATCGACAACCAACACATCCACAGCTGACTCGCACCATCCACTTCCGGATTCACGTTAAGCTTCCAAGTCCAACTGCTGATGGCTTCACCAAGTCTCTATAACCGAACAATTCTTCTGATTTCAGAACATACTTGAGGTTCAGCTCCTCCGTTATAGACTTGGACTATGTCACACTACTTCCACAGTCAGAGACGTCGACATGAAGAAAACATTGGGGGGAGGGGTGCTGAAAGTTGCTGGTCATCCCGTATATATGGGGCTCAAGCGCATACGAAGGAAAGTGCATTACATTGTTTTTTCAGAAATTATTGGGGGGGGGCACTCAGCCTTCTTACAAAATTTATTGGGGGGCTCAAACGGCCTCAGCCACTTAGGTTCCGGCGCCAATGTCCCCAGTGTCGATCACATATGAAACACGATCACTGTCATCGATCTTAGCATTTTTTATGCGGTTCTCTTTACGCGACACGCAAATTCTTCGGAGTTGGTCCAATTCGAACTGTCTTTGGGCTTCACGCTTCCATTCCCCCTGCTGTGGCTGGATCTCTTCTCTCTAAACATGTCGCCATGATCAGAGAGAGAGAGATCGAGGAATCCTTCCACCACGTCCACTTCATAATTCTTGGAATTGAGGATGGGGTTCTTCAGGTCAATGAGGCTGTCATATAGAGAAGGATTTTTTCCCAAATTCGTTCGAAAGCTGCTGCAGATGTGCCTTCTTTCCTCTCCCCAAGAACGACATCTTGTTCTTATCGCAGTCTTGTTCTAAATCCCGCTTTTTGAGAATGAGTCTGCTAGCTTCCGAGGATTATCGCGGCTTAAAACAATGTATTCCGTGGCTTTTTACGATAAGAAACGAACTTTATTGCAAGTTAATACATACAACTCTCACTACCGACTTGTTTATGACAACACTATATACTCTTTCCTACTCAACTTCTCGATGCATAATCTCATTCAACATTGGTTCTCTGTTGCTGTTCGAATTAAAGTTCTCCATCATTAACTCATTACTCGCGCACTCGATATGCCACTCCCTTTCAAGCAACTCAATAGAATTCCTATAAGTAGTAGCAGCAAATTAATGACGTATACGACTTTAATATGTTCTCATATTGTCAATAATAAAACTACTAAGAGATGGGACTCACCCCAATCTACATCAAGTAGTGATCAGGAATTTCAAGGGGAGTTTCTATTCAAGCACGGATCCAGGGAGGGGGGGGGGGCGATCGTTCTTCCATGTAGCCGAATAACAAGGGGGAAATTTTGTCTGTCCCGTAAAATACGTTATGATCCGATCGACCTAAGTCACTCCTCCGGTACATCGCCCTGGATCCACTCCATTTGCAGCTGAAGATGCCTGTCTCAGCTCTATTCGAAGCTGAATACCTGCCTCATTCATACATAGGCGGAGATAGACTTGGAAGTGTGGGGGGCACAATGATGATGATGTCAATTCATATATACATTAGATCTTTCTTTCTTTCAAACCGAGCACAACTCAGGTCCATCACCATCTATGGGCGATTTACCACCTAGTGAGTTGTGCCGGAAGTGTAGCTGTGTGTGTACCTAACAGTCTGAGTGCGTACGTAGTGTTGTGTTTGATTTTTCAGTGCTGCCATCTATATTTCAGAAGTGCAGTGAGCGATGTATTATGAATTATATTTGTACCAAAGCGTATTAAAGACTAAAGTAATTATTGATACGCTTTGATTTGTACTGTTTGTAGGTCTGTAGCGAGACTTTTTAAAGGGGAGATCGGCTCACCTTGAAGTTGGAAACCACAGAAAACCAACTTCAGCCGACCACCACTGTAGCGACAGTGGGGTTCGAACCTTAGAGGAGAAATATAGTAGAGTGAGGGAAACCCTATTTTTCAGGTGCAGAAAGTAAAGGTCACGTGACTTATAAACGATCCCCGCGGTCATTTTCTATGTGTTTACCATAGACTGTTGGAAGCGTGGTCTGCTCTCCCGCGTTATTTTTGTTAATAATGGTGCTAATGTGATGAGAAGAGTGTGGAAGGGGGACGAATAACGTTTCACAGGTACGTAAAATCGTTCTTTATTTTAATTTTTTCAAATATATATTAGTCATTAAAGTTTGCTATGCAAAAGTGCATTGATTAAAACGCGCGTTTTTTCGTTAAATAAGGTCACATTCTTGCTGATTTTTAGATAAATATTGAAATTCAGTTTAACAACTAAATGTTTATAAATATTTCTGCACTTTTGAATAAAAATTTAATTAAATTTTGATCTATTTGTCACTATGTTCCACAAGTATGTTGATGTTGTTCTTGGCGACCAAATTTTTCGCCAACTACTGCAGCTCAGATGCGTTTCTCAACCCATTTTCGACAGATCTTCCGATTTTTAACCAAATTTCACATATGATTACTGGTTACTTAACTGAGCAATTTCAAAAAATGGAAAAAATTATATGAATTTTGATTTTTGAAAAATCAAAGTGAATTTCTCTGTACCTTTTTTTTTGAAATAGTATAACATCATACTTTTCTATTTCCTAAAATGATAATTTCTTGGAGAGGGCGATTTCCCCCACCCTCAGCTTTTACAAAAATTTAAAAAGTAACAGTAAGTGAAAATAAATAAATAAAAAGCTAAAAAAAGTATAATTAAAAAAGTAAATAAATAATAAAAGTACAATAGAGAAATTGAGAAACAAGGTTAAATATATACATATATTGGGTATATGTTCTTCACCCCTTCCCCGGAAGAAGTTGAAATGATGAACTTCTTGCAAAAGTTTGTATGAAAATTTTTTTAAACATAGCCAAATCAAAGAGTCAAAAATGGGTTTATAAAAATATAGATTCAGAGGCCACAGTAAAGCAATTTTCAAAGTAGTAGCTGGAGGACAAAAAAAAAATATTGCTCATAAAACATAATTTGTTAATAATTATAATTTTAACAACATGTTATTTGGATTTGTATTCCAATAGTCTCGTTTTTTTGTCTTGAACTGACATAAATATTTTTTATTTTTCAGTTTTCTCAAAGATCATGAAAGAAGGCAGCTTTGGGAAATCAATCTTCGGAGAGAAGACCTCTGATTACTCCAAAATTTGCTCCAAGCATTTTACAGAAGACAGTTTTGATTGGGAGAAGTTCATAGCTAAAAAAAGCTTGTTAGAAAGTCGCCAAAGAAGAGGAAAAGTGATGAAAATTCAATGTGCCTAGTATGAGTGATATGCAGGTAACAAAACACATTTAGTTTTCTGTTGTAATCCAGCCCAAGAAGCAGAAGCCGAGGATCGTTATCAATGGATTACGGATTTGGCCTTCCAAAGTAATTAAATATCTAGGGGTGTACATAGATGACAAGCTCAGTTTTATGACACATATCGCTAAGCAAGTAGACAAGGTACACGGTACCCTCCAACTCCTTCGTAGAGTAGCCGGACCAAAATGGGGGCTCCAGCAGAATTTTAGGAATATTTTATACAGATCAGTTGTGCAGCGTTAGCTTTCCTTTGGATGCGCCTCTTGGTTTCGGTATCCTACGCAAACACAAAGGAGAATTCTGGACATAGCCCAGCGCCCGTTCCTGTTGTATGTATCCGGGGCCTACTCCACCACTGCAAATGAAGTCTTATACGTCGCCACAGGGAATCCGCGGCTGAACAGTTATATTGAATATGAAGCCCGCAAGACCAGCATTCTTCATTTGGATGAAGACGTTGTCATTAGTACTCAATCACTGCAAGCGCAGGCTTTTGAAAAGCAACACAAGCTATGGCTCATGCATCCCAGCGTGGACATTGACGCAAATCAGGTCGTGCTGAATGCATTAAGCTGGCTCCTGGAACAGTAAAGATCTATGCAGACGGCTCGAAGTCTTCTGACGGTACAGGGTGCGCTTATGTAGTTATAAAAGAAGATGGATCCATCGAGGAACAATGGAGTAGGCGGCTCGCAAAAGAAAACAGTGTTTTTCAAGCTGAAATATATGCGATTCTGAATGCCGTTTCAAGGGCACACGCCTTATCGAAACCAGTTCTGATCCTCTCAGACAGCGCTTCGGGCCTGTTATCAATCAAAAACCCACGTTCTGTGCATCATAATGTACGGGAGATTCGCCGAATTTTATGCGCCAACACCAGAATCCGATTGGCCTGGGTTAAAGCCCACGCAGGCATCTTTGGCAATGAAATAGCCGACAAACTTGCCAAGGAGGCCACAAAACTTCCGTCTCAAGACGACCAACTTTGGCCAAGGAGTTTGGTCCATCGGGTGCTTAAAGAGGACGTGTTGCAGGGGTGGCAGACCAATTGGAATACATGTGCAGCAAAGGACGCATACAAGATACAACGACGAGTTCAATGGCGTTTGAACGTATGGCCTAGAGAGAAAACAATCGCTATCACCGAGCATGGCCCTTTTCCGGTGTATCTTCTGCGTTTTAAACGTTCTAGTAACAGTGTATGCATCTGCGGTTCAAATGGTTCCCTATGGCACTATATAACCACGTGTCCCCAGACGAGAGACTTCCACTTTGGCCAACTGCCAGAGTCCAGAATGCTTGCTTGGAAAATGAGAATTCTAGATAGCCCTCTGAACTTTCAACGTTTGCAGAGATTAATTCGATTCCTGGACCGCAACCTACATCTACTCCACAATAAGACACGAGCTGCGGGATCAAGGGGACGCAATTCGCGCTCGGAGGACCCGTCTTACGAGCCAACAAGAGAGGTAACACGGTTACCTATTAAAAAGTATAATTTACGGCCAAGAAGACATGCATCGGTTGTTTCACCGACATCTAATAATCGATACAATTTACGCCCAAGAAGACAAGTGTCAACTGTTTCATCCTTTTCCGGCGGGTGTGAATGAAATGGAGATGCCGGACATATAGACGTCAATTTATATCTTATTACAGCTTGATTGCCGAGATTGTTATATTCTAGATTGGATAAACTCACTTCCAGATTCTATCACATACAAGACAAAAATTATTCTTTGATTATTTATATAAGGACTATTACGATTACGGACTGATTATCTATGGATGATGCTATATGATCACAATTTGTACGATTATTTATTCCAGATTATTTATTGTATATATGTATATCATTGTTATTTTCACATAAATTAATAAATTTCCGGATACACCCATCCCCCGGGAAAGCTTCGATATCTCTCTGAGATGGGAAGCGGGGTGTGTCCGGTCCTTCAATGTTGTAATCCAGCTTAAACTGTTTTTTTATTTGATTCTAGTCTGTCGTAAGAAAAATATCTCAAAAAGCAGATGTAAAAACTCATGAACGTTTTTCTTAACACAAAACTTTGTTTTATGTTTTCATGTTGATTGACGTGAAACTGATGCTTGTCATTTATTTTGCAGTTGCCAAAAACAAAGAAATACTACCTTGGAGATTTTGGTTCTGATGGTATGAAGTCCCCTGCCCATAAGCTACTGAAACTTTGAAAATAGCTAAACGCAGGATAAGCTAATAGCAGCTAAATTACAATATTGGGCAGAAAAAAAAAGAAGAAAGGCAGTCGAGATAAAAGTCAGTTCTCTTCAAGAAATGCTGGAAATCATGAGGAAAAAGTCTTCAATTTCTGATGCTGCTTCTAATACACTGCTGGCCACCCAAATTGCAACACCAAGAAAGACAAGAGAGCAACAATATTTATTTTGTAGATAACATGTTGACCAAGCATTAAATGATTAAATTTATAGACTTCTGTGAAGTGTGGTTCCTGCCAAAATCAGTAGCCAGAGTAGCCGCCATTGTTGGAGATCACCGCTGCCACACGCCTCGGCATTGATTCAAAGAGACTTTTTAGATGTGTTCTTGGGGGTACAGCAGACCAAGCAGCTTCCACGCGTTGCCAAAGTTGATCTGGTGTGGCAGCTGGGAATGTAATCTGGGTCAATCGTTGAGCAACCATGGACCACATGTTTTCTATCGGCGACAGATCCGGAGAGCGAGCTGGCCAGGGAAGCAATTCAATCTGGCGATTGACGAAGAACCTTTGGACAATGCGTGCCACGTGTGGTCGCGCATTATCCTGTTGAAATATGGCTGTGGGCAAGCCCTGAAGGTAAGGAAGGACAACTGGCTCCAACACCTCGGAGATGCAGCGCTGGCTTTTTAAAGTACCGGCAATGCGTACGAGAGGAGTGCGAGAGTGATATCCAATACCGCCCCATACCATAATACCCGGTGCAGGACCAGTGTGGCGGTGCATAACGCAGCTGTTCAGCATCCTCTCTCCACGGTGTCTCCAGACTCGAATCCGACCATCGTGGTGTTGCAGACAGAAGCGTGACTCGTCAGTAAAAACAATTTCATTCCATTGTGCCGTCCACATCCTTCTTTCATCGCACCATTGGCGGCGGAGACGTCTGTGGTTCTGCGTCAAGGGTAGACGAAGCAATGGACGTCTTGCGGACAGACCACTCTGCTGTAAACGGCGTCGAATGGTACGCGCAGACACTGGATGATGCGGTACAGACTGAATGTGCTGTGCTATGGTTCGTGATGTGGCTGAGCGATCCGTCACTGCCATACGCACAATACGCCTGTCATCACGTGAAGTGGTGCACTGAGGTGGATGCGATCGAACACTTAGGTCCGTCGTACCCTCCTGCATCCAACGATCACATATCCACATTACAGTTGTTTGGTTTCGTCCAACACGACTACCGATTTCCCGGAAAGATAATCCACAATCTCGGTAGGCCACTATCCTTCCTCTGTCGAACTCGGATACTTGATCAAAAGATGATCGCTGTTTTCTACGAGGCATAATTGATCGTTTTTTTTGAAAAAACCACAAGAAAAACACAATTGCCGTACTTCAAATCGTCGAAATCTCCAAGCCTTAAATAGCGCTTTGAAGTGCCGCCACAGTCTGCGCTGAAATTCTAATCATTTGCATATCTCACCTCCGCTAATGCATGTTGTAAATTTCATATTATTTGCATGCTTCCTTCAGGGTGTTGCATTTACGGTGGCCAGCAGTGTATGTTAGAGGTATGGTTGCATTTTTCATGAAGTTATTCTATATAGACCTACAGTCAATTTTCTATAAGTTGAACTCTGATGACTCAAATATCTGCTTGAGTTGAAGTTTTCTTCCTTTAAGCTGAAGTTTTTGGTTTGAAATGAATTAAATTCATTATCAGAGTGAAGAATTTAGGTACTGCATATATTGAAGACATTTTTTTTTTATTTCCTACTTTCCTTCTCTAGTTTTGTAAATAAACTAACCAATGACAATCAACTTGGTCAACAGTGCTTGCAAATCTTTTGTGGCATGTATGGTCATGTCAGTAGTTTTTTAGCTCAGTTGTGAGTAATGCACAAATGCCAGAACACATCTTGATTGTGTGTAGACTTTTCTTGAAAATGTCAAAAAAGTAAAGTTTTAGATTGAAAAAAAAAAAAAAATTATTAGCCTAATGAAATGGAAAGAAATCCAAATCTCAAAAGTTCGTACATTAAATTTTTTTCCTGAATATTATTTTTACAGACTTTGTAAAACATGGTAATTATTCGTGCAAGACTGCAAAAATGAATGAAAAGAGAGACAATTAAAAATTGCTGAAATAAATATAGAAATTTATACTAGTATTGAAGGTATATGTGCAATTAATTTTTTTGTTTATCATTTATATTTTATGTATGTCCACGTTAAATTTTTTTTCAATATTCTCATTTCTGTGCTCAGGCGGCAAAATGTCACTTTTTCAAAATTTTACGAGGGCAAATTTGTAAACAATATTTTGTAAAAATGTGATACTGTGGCTTTTTGACTTATTGCAATTTGCCTTCGTTGGTTCCTCACAAACCGAAAGATAGACAAAATTTTGTCACCTTCCAAAATTTTGATGAACGAGACTCCAGAATATGAACAAATCAATTTTTTGGGAAAATTGACTTGTGGCATTTTGCTATTTGATTGCATACAACATATACAACTGTATATGTCGTATAAACATAGTTCAGTGCCATATAAAAATTTTCAGAACCAATTCCTGAAATGTTGAAAATAAACATCTGCTTCTTGTTGAAAATAAACCGCTTCTTTATTAGGTACTTGTTTTTTCTGATAGTCGTTTAACCTTTGTTATAGTTTTCATTGCCTGGTCCAGCAGCAGAAAGCTCAAAAATGGAAAAATATCCACAAGAGTTTGGAGCCTTTGCCTTAACATTAGTTTTATTTAAGCAAGGCTTATAACTTCATGAGGAAGACATTAAAAAAATGCTTGTCACACCCTTCGGCAATGCAAAAGTGGTATCAGATGGCCAACCTGATGAATGAATGTTTGAAATCTGTTCAAGAGACTGGTGTGGAAGTAGTCTCTATGACTACTGATGGCAGCAGCTGTAATTTTGCAACAACCAAAAAATATGGAGCCATAATATGGAACATGAAACCATATTTCAAGCATTTATTTATTCGCAGCATTGTTTCATACATCATATTTATTCCCCTCATGTTTATGCATCGTATTCCCAGCGTAGTGTTTATACATCATGTTTATTTGCATCTTATTTACATCGTGTTTATACATCAATTATTTTCATCATATATCATCGAAACTATTGAATAAACAATTTGATGTTTGTTTGACTTTTGAAAATTTTTGAGTTGAATTTTGAACGGATGATTATTTGTGAAATAAAAGTATGTGCCACGTGCACAGAATATCTAATAAAGTGTTTTTCACTGTGTTTGCTTTATTAAATCACTCTTGAGGTTTTATATTTCATAAGTATTCAATGTTAACTTAATCTGTGAAGTTTTTAATTCAACTTTTTAACCAATACAAACTAATTAACAGTATCCACTTAAAATAATTTAACATTGTGATTGGGGAAATATCATGTGTAACAAAAAAAGGAAAAAATATTTTCAAGACCAAAACATTATTGTAAATTAGGATAAGATTTTTAACTTCTGAAAAATTATTTCTTTCAGACATTCTGAATTTTCATCAATTTGTTCTAGAATTCTTTCATTAAATCCAAAATATTTTTCAGTTAATTCCGAAATTATTTTTTCATTGATTCTAGAATTAATCGTCTTTCATAGTTTTCATCCATTTTCTGAAGATACTCGGCATACCACGACAAAAAGCTCAGCAGACAAAATGTCAAAGTGTGCGATTACGAAGCGCGTAAGATAACCGCCAATCATGGCTCAGGCGCGTCTATAGGGGGTGATGGGAACGACCGATCCTCCCATGAACCGAATAATACGGAAAAATTTGTCTGTCCAGTAAAATACAGGATGATTAAACAAACTTATAGAATTCGCCTCTCGTCATATCGTCCTAGATCCGCGTCTGTTTCTAATAAGGGACACATAAAATAAGGCTGCACAAGGGGCACAGGACCGTCTTAAGAGCATCATGGGCCCTGGGCCAAATGATTTTTCTGAGTGTCTACCAGGCAAATTCTCGAAAATCTCAACCAGATCTCATTTTTGTGAGAGGGCCCCTTTTCTCTTGAGGTACCCGGTTGAACCCATACCTTAAGATGGCACTATATCAGGATGGTCTATATAAGAGTTTGGTAGCTTCAGACAGGGCCGCAACTATATACATACTTGCCACCCGGGGCAAGTTGGAGTATTGGCGTCCCTTGCATGTAGAAGAAGAAGCAGTTAAAGGAGGATGAATTCGGTGTCCATTCTGGTCAAGCGCCCGGGGCACCAGACCCACCTGCTCCCCCCCAGTTGCAGCCCTGGCTTCAGAACTATTTCTCAAGCTTGAAAATGTTCTCAGAGCTACAAGAATGTTTGTATAATAAAAAGACATTCTTTCACATCACTATGAATTTCGGAATTTCTCTACTAATTCCTATTTCGTTTTCACACATTATTTTTTATTTTTCCAAATTTTTTTTGTCAAAAACGTGTTTCAATAAATCATTGCAACAGACAAAACTGGAAAAAAATCACACTCTCGTGTGGCACTTTTTGTGTTTGTTCAAGGAAGAGGACTGTGAAAATTTTCTGTCACAAGCATCACACTCATACGGTTTTTCTCCAGTGTGACTTCGTTTATGTCTCTTCAGAGCAGAGATGTGTATAAAGTTTTTATCACAAACCTCACACTCATATGGTTTCTCACCAGTGTGGACCCGTCTGTGTTGAATCAATGCAGAGCCGAGTGAAAATGTTTGACTGCACACATTGCATTCATATGGTTTTTCTCCAGTGTGGACCCGCTTGTGTCCATTCAAGTGTGATAACAGAGAAAAACGTTTACAACAAACCTCACATTCATATGGTTTTTCTCCAGTGTGAACCAATCTATGTCTGACCAAGCTAGTGTTATCTGAAAACTTTCTACCACAAACATAACACTCATATGGTTTTTCTCCAGTGTGAACCAATCTATGTCTGACCAAGTTAGCGCTTTCTGAAAAACTTCTACCACAAACATCACATTCGTATGGTTTCTCTCCAGTATGGACCCTCCCGTGTCTGCTCAAAGTAGAGTTAAATGAAAACATTTTACCACAAACATCACATTCATATGATTTATCTCCAGTGTGGCCTTTTCTGTGCTCATTCAAGTTGGAGTTGGTCCGAAACTTTTTGCCGCAAACATTGCATTCATGTGGTTTGTCAGCAGTGTGGGCAGTTTTATGTCCTTTTAAGATAGAGATTTGCCTGAACCTCTTACCACAAACGTCACATTCATGTGGTTTTTCTCCAGTATGAGTCCTTTTGTGTCTGTATAAATTAGAGTTGTCCGAGAAATGTCTACCACAAATATCACAGTCGTATGGTTTTTCTCCAGTGTGGACACTCCTATGTCTAACCAATTTCGAGTTGTGCAAAAAAATTTTGCCACACACATCACATTCATATGATTTTTCTCCAATATGACACTTTTTATGTTCATTAAAGAGACCAAATTCCAAAAACTGTTTCTCACAAACCTCACATTCATATGGTTTTTCTCCAGTGTGGACCTGCTTGTGTCCATTCAAGTGTGATAATAGAGAAAAACGTTTATGACAAACCTCACAGTCATATAGTTTTTTTCCAGTGTGAGCCCTTTTGTGTCTGTGTAAGTTAGAGATGTCAGAAAAATTTCTACCACAAACATCACAGTTGTATGGTTTTTCTCCAGTGTGGACACTAATGTGTCTAATCAATTTAGAGTTGTGCAAAAAAAGTTTACCGCATATATTGCATTCATATGATTTTTCTCCAATATGGCACTTTTTATGTTCATTAAAGAGACCAAATTCCGAAAACTGTTTCTCACAAACCTCACATTCATATGTTTTTTCTCCAGTGTGGACCCGCTTGTGTGCATTCAAGTGTGATAATAGAGAAAAACATTTACGACAAACCTCACACTCATGTGGTTTTTCTCCAGTGTGGATTAATGTATGTCTGACCAAGTTAGCGCTCTCTGAAAAACTTCTACCACAAACATCACATTCGTATGGTTTCTTTCCAGTATGTACCCTCATGTGTCTACTCAAAGTAGAGTTAAATGAAAACATTTTACCACAAACATCACATTCATATGATTTATCTCCAGTGTGACCTTTTCTGTGCTTATTCAAGTTGTAAATGGTCCGAAAATTTTTACCGCAAACATTGTATTCATATGGTTTCTCAGCAGTGTGGACAGTTTTATGTCCTTTTAAGATAGAGATTTGCCTGAACCTCTTACCACAAACGCCACATTCATGTGGTTTTTTTCCAGTATGAGTCTTTTTGTGTCTGTATAAATTAGAGTTGTCCGAGAAATGTCTACCACAAATATCACAGTCATATGGTTTTTCTCCAGTGTGCACACTCCTATGTCTAATCAATTTCGAGCTGTGCAAAAACATTTTGCCGCACACATCACATTCATATGATTTTTCTCCAATATGGCACTTTTTATGTTCATTATAGAGACCAAATTCCGAAAACTGTTTCTCACAAACATCACATTCATATGGTTTTTCTCCAGTGTGGACCTGCTTGTGTCCGTTCAAGTGTGATAACAGAGAAAAACGTTTACGACAAACCTCACACTCATATAGTTTTTTTCCAGTGTGACCTCTTTTGTGTCTGTGTAAGTTAGAGATGTCAGAAAAATTTCTACCACAAACATCACAGTTGTATGGTTTTTCTCCAGTGTGGACACTAATGTGTCTAATCAATTTAGAGTTGTGCAAAAAAGTTTTACCACATATATTGCACTCATATGATTTTTCTCCAGTATGACATTTTTTATGTTCATTAAGGTGACCAAATTCCGAAAACTGTTTCTCACAAGCTTTGCACTCGTATGGTTTTTCTCCAGTGTGAATCAATTTGTGTTTACTCAAGGAAGAGTTATTCAAAAAGCTTTTATCGCAAACATCACATTCATATGTATTTTCTCCACAATGCATCTTTCTTCCAGGTGAATTCATTGGTCACAAATCTGAAGCAATGCATATACCCATCTGATAAGGCTTTTCATAAAAGAATGAGAGTGTGCAAATTAAAATGTGAAAGATATGTGAATTTTCCACTACACACATTCGATTGTTCTTCTCTAGAATGAAAGGGTACTGTACAGAGCTTCAATAGAGTTGATGATGAGATCTGTTATTGCAAGTATTGCACTTATAAGTATTTTTATTATGATGAATGCAATTATAGAAAATCACTGCAGAAACTGCAATACCACGTTCACGATGCTATTTCTACAACGTGTTGTCCCTTCTATGCCGTTGTATGATCAAGGAAGAAAATTTTTTGATGCATTCATCATTTGACTATCTTTTCTCTTAATGATATGCTGTAAGATCCTCTGATAGCATAGACCATACCTCTCATTTTGTCTTTCATCGGTAAGGATCAAACTAGAAATAAAATTACAGTATGTACTATATTTATGATTTGTCCTTCAGCAGATAATTCTTTCACCACCTCCTTATGATGAAATTCATGTTGTCATAAACTAGATATCATCCATTCTATATTTTTTCATATTTACATTAAAGACAAGTCATCCACATATACTGTGACAAAATATTATGAGGTATCCGGAAGGATGAAATATTCTACTGCTATATTCTAAAAGCAATCGGCTATTGCTGGAGAAACTATCACAGTATGTGCTATTCCTGTTTCTTTGTTTATCTATTCCATGTATTTTCTTCAAGAAATCGATGCATCTGACAAGGCTTTTCAAGTACCTGGTAATGGGAAATAATGACGTTAAAATAGTGGTAAGATTTCATCTACATGGTTCATGCAATAATTAAATCAATGACTTTGCTTGAGGCTAACGAAGACAAAAAAAAACACGTGAAAAAAAAGCGAACAAAAAATTAAAAAAAACACCCACAAATATTTCGGCGTTGCTTCAGTTCATAATTCTATTGTCATGTTTGACGTCGTCAGAGTATTGCTATTTGTTGTTAGTGACGTCATATAACTAACTTGGCCCCAGTGAATATTGTTTAGTTTTTTTTTTTTAAATAATGAAATTGTAGTACGGTAATAAGATGGAAGCCATTTATTCTGCGTCATTGACTAATAGTTTTCTATAATCCTACATGTGGGTACCCCCAAAGAAATCTAAAATAAATGGGGATCAAACTTTTTTGGATCTTTGTCTCAGAAAAATCAAATTTATATATATGGTATTTGTTTCAGCAATGCAAAACTATTGCAGATTTCCACAAACTACTACGCACAACAATAACAGTCAACAATCCCACTACGACTAAAATGCCAAGAAGGTATAACAAACTAACTGCTCCACAGTTATTCTTGGCATACCTTCTTGGCTCCGCAGTTAGTTTGAAAAGAAATATTCTACAAATTTGTCAAGTTCAGATCCAATTAAATCTTGCTTCAGAAAAATTTCAATTACTTTCTATTATAAATAGCAATAAATTGCTTTGTGATTAATACTCTAATAATTAATTAATTACAATAGTTCATTCATGATTAGTCATTATTAATAACTAAATGTGTGATCTTTAAAATCTGAATTTGAGTGTGCCGAAGGGTACAAAAGGTAGAAAAACGCTACCCTAGACTAAGGAGGTTAGTAAGGTTGAAGGAAGAAGTATGACTCTGACAAGCGGCCTCGCAATGAGAGACAAACAGCTTTAATTGATTATTGACGGACAATTACGAACACATTACTTTATTCAAAATACAATCTGATTAGGAGATTAAAAAACACCACCACTACACAACTGCAAATTCAATATTCTGATACGTATTACAGAGAAATTGCCACCAATATCTTGAATAATGGCAAATTAATGATGTGTTCGTGATTCCAATGTTTTCACATTGTTAATAACAAAATTAATGACAGGTGTGGCTGACACAGTTCTAGATCAATTAGTCACTAAGAATTTTAATGGGAATCTTTCATACAATAGTAGGGTCTTCTCATCAGGATGGTCTTTATTAGAGTTTGATAGTTTCAGAACTATTTCCCAGGCTTTAAAATGTTACTAGAAGTAGAATGTGCGTATAAAATAAAAAGTGACATTCTTCCACACCATTATATGAATTTTTGAAATTTTTCATGCAAATACATAATTGGAGGCTCCTAATTCATTTCATTCGCACACATTTTTTTGTCCATACCGTGCTTCAGTAATTGATGCAAATTTTTGCAACAGAGAAAAGTTTTTCAAGAAACACCAATCTTTTGTGTGGCACTTTTTGTGCCTGTTCAACGAGGAGAGAGAGAGAGAAGACACCAAACATTTTCTGCCACAAGCACAGCATTTATTTTATTCACCAGTGTAGCTCCTTCTGTGTTCATCCAACTAAGAGTTGTATGGAAATTACTTACCATAAAAATCACACTAATATAGTTTCCTTCAGTATGAATTATTTTGGAATTCAATATGCCAGTGCTAGAAAACATTTCACTACAAATATTGCATTTAAATTGTTTTTTCTATGATGTAACTTCTATGTGTCTATTTAAAGTAGTATATGAGTGAAAAGTTTTACCATAAACCTCACACGGTTTTTCCCGTGTCTGTGCTGACTCAATGTAGAGCAGATAGAAAATGTTTGACCACAAACATTGAATATATATGGTTTTTCTCCAGTGTAAATCTGTTTGTGAACATTCATGTATGATAACCGGGAAAAAGTTCAGCACAAACATCTGACTCATGGTTTTTCTGCAACGTGGACCAATCTATGTTTTACCAAGCTAGTGCTATATCTGAAAACTTTTTACCACAAACACTGCACTCGTATGATTTTTCCCAGAGTGTGGACCCTTCTGTGTCTGTATAAGTGAGACTTGTCCGAAAACGTTCCATCAGAAACATCACATTTGTGTAGATCCTCCGGTGTCTATTCAAAGTAGATTTTACACAAAATTTTTTAAAACAGACATCACATTCATGTGGTTTTTCTCCAGTGTTAACCCTCTTATGGCTAATCAAGGTCGATTTTTTTGAAAATTTTTTAGAACATCACATTCATAGGGTTTTTCTCCACTGTGTCCCTTCAAGTCACTGTTGGAGGAAAACATCTTACCACATACACTACATCCATATGGCTTTTCTCCAGCATGGCTTCTTTTGTGTATATTCAAAGAACATCATGAAAACATTTTACCACAAACATCACACTCATATGGTTTTTCTCCAGTGTGGAGAACTTGTGTTGATTCAAGTGAGAAATGACATGAAATTTTTTGCCACAAACATAGCATTCATCAGATTTTTCTTCTGTGTGAATGCTTTTGTGTCAATTTAAATGAGAGCATCCTGGAAAAAACTTCACAAAACTTCACTTCTTCTGCAAACATCACACTCGTATAGTTTTCCTCCACTATGAACTCTTTTGTGTATACTCAGGGTGAAGTGGTGCGAAAACATTTTACCGCAAACATCACTATCATATGGTTTTTCTCCAGTATGGTCCTTTTTGTGTTCACTCGAGTTGGAGTTCTTCCGAAACTTTTTACCACAAACATTACATTCATACGGTTTGTCCCCAGTGTGGATCAGTTTGCGTTGATTCAAGTTGTATCTGTACAAAAACTTTTTACCACAACTATCACACTCATATGGCTTTTCACTAGTGTGGATCCGTTAAGGAAGATTTGGCTGAAAAACATTTACTACAAACATTGCATGCATATGCACTTTCTCCACAATGCAACGTTTTGGGTGAATTTGTTGATGACATTTCTAAAGCAATGCAAAAATCAATTTTATACAGTTTTGCATGAGAAATGTGAGTGTGCAAATCAAAATACAATCTTTCACACCAAACACTATATGTTCGATCTTTCTTATCTAGAATAAAAATATTTTTTTGCTTAAATAGAATTGTTGATGAAATGTAATGTAGTAAATATCACATTTATATACATTTTCTTATTCTTATACCTGAATTATGGGTAGCCATGTAAAAAATTTGTTGATATTACTTTATGGTGCAATGTGCTGTTCCTCATGTCATTATATGTTCAAGGATGGTAATTTTTAATGGCGTAATCATCAGTTTTATCTTTAATTCTTCTACACTCTCTAGCATATCTATCTGTTTTGGATCATAGTTGTTATCAGGCCTCTAATCAATATAGGGTCATTCAAGTATTACGTCAGCATCGAGGGGGGGGGGGGGAGTTCGGATTTGCTGACTTTTGATGACAAGGGGGGGAGGGGGGTTTGAAGGTTGCTTAGGCCATCAACCACCCCTTTTTGAAGATATGAAATGTTCTAAGCTGCTGACGAAATTTTGCTGACGGGGGGGTCAGTGTTTTGCTGACAAGGGGGGGGGGAAGGGGTAAAAAATGGCTGAAAATCTGCTTACGTAATACTTGAATGACCCCTATGAATCAAGTGCGAATTAGTTAAAATTGGAAAAATTACAGCAAAAACTACAGTGTATTTTTAATGCTTTGGCAACTTTTCTAAATTGGCGTTTTCAGTATCACCAAAAAATGTTCCGAGTATTTATTTGCTGCAAAATATTTTAATTGATTATCTGATAAAAGAAATTCAGTTATATGTGTATTGCTGCTGTAAAGAGGTTTATTGTGATACAATTTGGTGTATCGCACAAAAGTAGCAATATTGAACACTTTTGGTGATTAGGCGATGCACAGCACCGACCGATATTATCAGATGTCCTCAAAAGAATTGAAACATGTGGCATGAATTAAAAAAATACACTGAAGGATATTTTGAGGGGAAAAATAAAAATAAAAGTTGTAACGGTTTCAAAATCCACCTAAAATTATTGTCATAGAGGAGTTTATCATAGTAAGTTATATCATTAATATAATTAATCAGAGATGGAATTGATGCGCTATAACGCGACAAATACTCGGAATTTTGGAAAAGGACGCATAAAAAATTTTGTTCACGTTTTGTAATTACACATCCTGTAATTACAATCCCAACTTTCTTAGTAACACAGGAAGTATTAGTACTCCGGTGATTGGTTACTGCGAGGCAAAAAAAGCTAGCAAGGCATCACGAGAAGCGAAGTTTTGGGGGAAACTGAATTTCAAAGTTCATTAACGAAAAATGAAAGAATTTTTTTTACTGAATCAGCAAATGATAGCTGGGTGCTCGCTTTGCGAGCCATTATTATTGTCATCTCGATGCACGTGAACAGCATTTGATTAAATCAGAAACTAAAATGGAAATATTTTTTAGTAAATCAGTGAGCAAAGATGGAAGGATGGGAAAAAAAATTTGGATAGGCTTCAGGCCTTGAAATCCGTAAGTCAATGTTGATCTAAGTACCATTTTGGGGCGTGGTAGCCCGGTCGATAAGATGCTCGCCTATAGTACCAAAGGATGTTTAGAGGTGTCGCGAGTTTGATACCCGGTTCGTCCTTGTCAAAAAAACTTTCCTGACACAGGGGTACAACAAAAAACGGCGACTTGACCGCAGCAAAAAAAAATAAAAAATTGCTACCACAGGGTGTCCCCCATCGAGAGGTTAGCGCACCAACCTCTCGATGAGTATAAAAAACCACGCCTGCCGTTCGGAATCGGCGATAAATTGTAGGTCCCGGTCTAATTAGCCCTCGTGTGCAGAAAATGACAGCGGTGCGACAAAAATGATCAAGCCTTGAAAGGCACTCTTAATTCAGCTTTGCTTCAGACCGAATCGAACACAACCTTTGATACCCCCAAAGCTGGTTAAACTCTTTAACCAGCTTTGGATACCCCCAACTTTTTTCCTTCTTTTTACCATGTATCATGATTGCGCGACTTTGGAAAGTGGTTTTACTGCTTCGTATACTGTACTGTATTGGTATACACGCGGGTTGTTGAAGAATAAGATAAGGGATCTCTCTTTAGTTGCTTCACTGATTGAGGGGCCATGTAGTTGTCAAATTTTGGAGTTTTTATATATTCCCCTGTGGATTTTCTCCTGTCCGGATACATACCGGAAATTATGGCACTTTCGTGGCTATCTGCCGGCATTCAAAGATAGCATCTATACGGCGTAAATTCGCTTTGTTCCTACAATATTAGGAATGTGCATTTTTTAATTGTAAAGGATTGGAACGCCCGTTCAAATGGTAAAACTTTCCCCGAGATCAGGAAAAAAACGAATCTGTAAAAACACTACCTTGAATATCCACAGTTTTGTCATCTAGCTGCTATGCGGTAGTAACCACATTGCGAAAATCACGGGTGTGTATGCAGAATCTGCTTTTGGATGGGCATGAGGATCTAATTCTTCACAAAAAGTTTGGGTCACTAACACTCAAAAACAATTTTAAATTAACAGATAGTATAAAAGAAATTATTTTATTCCAATATTTTAATTTTCTACAAAAATATTTTTAATTTTTGATCTTCGGTGGAGGGGGTGAAGGGAAGAGGCCCCCGTTATAACTACCTCCCCCACCCCCAAATTTTGCTCTTGGTGAAAATCTGGGTTTGGAACTTGCGATTGCGCACTGGTAATCGGCTAAAAATGTTATTTTCTAAGGTTTTCAAATTTTGAGTTGGCTATTCCTTTGAAAAAACTTCTGGTTGCCACTGTGATCACACAGATCTGAGACACAAATATGTATACATTAAACTTCAAATGCATGCATTACCAGTTTGGAGGATAGATGCAGGACCGCAACTGGGGGAACAGGCGGGTTTAGTTTCCTGGACTCTGGTCTAGAGGGGAGCCACCAAATTTACCCTTCATAACTGCTTCTTCTACACAACACTTCTGCACACTTCTTGGTGTGCCAAAATATGTGATTGCCCCATTTGAGAAAGTATCTTGTTGTGGCGCTAGATAGATGGCACCACCTACTGAACACAAACACAATACATGCTGGGCACACACATAAGCACACTGTTAAGTTTCAGCAACACAAATCTGACATAGCTCGCATATTCAGGTGTGAAAATATGTGGCAGTTAAATGGCGACAGATCAGAGTGGCGGACCATCAGAGAGGGAAAATAAAATCATTTTACCAGAAAAACCAAAGTATGAATAGGGAATCAGAAGATAAGTGTCTGGGAGAGGAGAGAGAGAATCTAATTTGCTTTAAATTTGATCAGAAGATATTGAAAGTGCTAAGATTTTTTTAACGAAATGTAAAATCAATCAGAAGGGAATTTATAGATTGATTTATTAGTAAATATATAAATGTGCGCCTCTAACTGTTAATTAAAGTGGATCCTACTTATAACATTTTTCAAAAAACTGTCATAAAAATCATTGTAAGCAGGAAATCACTTTAAATGGGAAATCATAATGAGAATTACTTATTGTTAGGACCATGAAAATAAGTTGTATTAAGTGGAAAAAATGTTCTAAATGGGAGAAACGTTATAAGTGGGATCAACTGTGTATTTCTTTTAGATTTATTACATATGCAGAATTCCATACGTTAAATTCTCAGTGCTAATGAGCTTCTTTGCAAGCTTTTCCTACTAGTAGACAATGAAAGTGAATCAACCTTTGGATAGAACATGTTTTCAGCAATGAATTATATTTGATTCACAGATACCTTCTTCTCCTACCCAGAACATGACTCACCGCTCAGCATGGTTGATAAAAAAACCAAAAACCAGGTTTCTTTTGCTTTAAACCAGGTTTTATTTTTTATTTAAACTGGTTTTCTTTTGTTTTAAGTAGTATTAACATTAAAAACAATAAAATTTCTGAAAAATCATTCAAACTTCTAACAATTAATTAAAATAAAATGTTTATTAAAGCAGTTAACACTATATTCCCATATTAATCAATCAATATATATTTCTTACATTTTAACAAAAACTAACATTTGCAATTTAATTGTTTGAAAATTCTTTTAATGTTGTTATTAATCATATAGTGTAAAGATGTATTCTCCAGTTACTTTCAATATGCTTAATTAGGAAGCTACTTTGCAAAAACTGTTATAAAAAGTAGGTGAATATAATGTATTTAATGAAGCATAAATAATGCAGATTAATTAGTGATGATTTACGATATACAGGGTGATTATAACTGAGGTTCTGATTTGAAAACACTGTAAAAAAAAGAACGATTGTCAGAATGACTTGAAAATTGACATGAATATTCCATGAAGAAATGGAATTTTATCAAGTAAAGGGGAAAAAATAATTAAAAATGTAAAATTAATGACATCATCCAACACGTGGGAAATTTGCTCGCAGAATGGAAAATATAGCCAGTCATGGCAAAATGATAACTTAATTATAGCATTACACGATTTCATAATTCATGGAAACATCACAAAAAAGTGAAGTAATCAAACAAATAACTATAACTTACTCAAGAAATGTTATATATGTTGTCCACCATGTTCTGGCTATGAGGTGAAAGCACAAAAATTCTTGTTTTATTTATTCAATATCGTTTGGCCAAGGCCTATACAAGAGGATGCAGAAGTTATGAATAACGAAAATGATGATCGACGGAACAGGAAAATTCAGAAATCGTAGTGCAATCTACAATATTTGGTGGTAGGTTGTTGCAGTCGATAATAGTTTTTGGGAAGAAGCTAAATTTGTGACAATCTGAAGAGGTAAAGATGCGCTGTAATTTTTGAGAATGGTTGAGCCTAACAGAGAAATGTGAGGGTTTAATTAGAATGTTGGAAGTGTCAATATTAAAAAGCCCATGGAGGATTATACAAAGAAAAGTTAAACGAGAGATAAGTTGAAGAGAGGAGAGCGGTTGGATGCTTGAGTTCTGATATGGAGACAGATGAAGACCAACAGTTAAAAATGAAGCGTGTGGACTTATTTTGGATAGATTCTAATTTGTCTATATTGGTTTGGGCATGGGGATCCCAGGCTTTACAGGCATAGGAGAGAGCAGGGGGAATATGTGTCTGGTAGCACAAGTAATGGATATGACAGTAAGTATTTCAGGTTACGGCGAAGGAAAAAGAGTTTTTGGAGACATTTATTAAAGATATCAATGTGAAGGTTCCAGCAGAGATCAGAAGATATTATAATGCCCAGGTATCTATAATGGGAAACCTCAGAGATCAAAGAGTTGTTTATCGAGTAAGGGAAAATCGTGGGGAACTCTTTTATGAGTAACTTTCATTAAAACAGTTTTTGAGAAGTTGAAGGGCAATTCCCAGGTTGAGCACCATTTGGAAATAATGTTAAGGTTGTGTTGGAGAGATTCTTGATTGGAAAGATTGGACACTGTTTTGTAGATGACACAATCATCAGCGAAGGGTCTGATACGGCAGTTTATGGAGTCGGGTAGATCATTTACATAAGTTAGAAATAGTAATGGCGAGAGGACCGAACCCTGGGGTGTGCCAGACTTGACATGAAGGAATGGAGAGTTTTGGCCCTTTTATGAGACAAACTGGCTACGGATAATGAAGAAGGCCTCCACCCATTTCAGCAGTTGAACATTTAGCCCAAGGTTTAAAAGTTTTAGAAGTTTATAATGGGGCACCCTTCTCAAATGCTTTGGAAAAATCTATAAAAATGATGTCGGATTGAAGGTTTTTGTCATTGGTATCTGTCAAGTCATGTATGAAAAGTGTTAATTGGGTGGATACAGATAACGATGATCTAAATCCATGTTGGTTAGGAAAGGAAAAGTTAATCGAGTTGAGGTGGGTATGGATATTCTTAGCAATTATGTGTTCGAAGAGCTTGCAGCAAGAGGAGGTGATTGCGATAGGTCTAAAATTGAGAGGGTCGGACAGAGAACCTGTTTTATGGATGGGAATCATCTTATTGATTTTCCAGTTAGAGGGTAGATTAGATGTGTTCAGTGAGATGTTGAAAATAATGAGGAGATATTTACAAATTTCATCAGTGCAGAATTTTATGATGTGATTGGGGATCCCATCGGGCCCAGTAGAGTGGGGTTTTAATTTTTTTAGAAGATTTAGGAGACTAGCTTTAGAAAAAGAGATGGGACTGAAGTTGTGAAGTGAATCAGAAAAGACGCATTGGGGGGGGGGGGGGAGGGGTCAAATGAAAAAACAGAGTAGAAGTCCTGGTTAAATTCGGAGGCAATATCAAGGGGGGAAGTTAGGTCCGAGTTGGAAGTTTTGAGCGAGGAGGTACTGGCTATTTTGGGGCAGAGGAAATTCCAAAATTTTGAGGGACTTATTTTAAGATAGGTAGTTTGATTTATGGGGAGAAATAAGGTCATTGAGATTACAAGTGGAAACCGAGATTTTGTTTCTGAGAGTAGAGGAGTCGTTAAATTTGAGTTTAGAGACATCACGTTGAATTCTTTTCAGATGGATAATGTCATGGTTGATCCAAAGGTTTTGGATGAGGAGCATTTGGTAGGAACAGTGGTTTTGCATTTGTTGATAACAGCTTTGAATTTACTCCATAGACGTTGAATATCATTAGAAGAGGAAGAGATGAAGTCAGGGGAAGTGAGTACAAAGGATATTTTGCATGAGAGGGTAGTTGGCCTTGTTAAAGTTGAGTTTTCTGGCATGATTAAAAGGAGGGATAGTATGATGAAGAAAGAAATCTGAAAATAGAATTTTGTAGTCAGAACAGCCATCAAAAACAGAAAAATGGGAAACCAGGATTTTGTTGGAAACTGTAATTAGGTCTAATGTGGAGTGATTGGAAATTCATGTAGGTTCCAAGATTTGGACAAGGTTAAATTTGAGGAAAATGTCGACAACTCTATTGTTGATACCATGGTTTCCCGAGAGGGACTGCATTTTATGCCAATCTATACTGGGTAGATTCCAATCGCCAGCTATTAAAAGGTACGAGTTATAAAATTGGTCCAGAATTGTTTCAAGTTCAATGAAGTAGTGAGGGTTCGAGGCAGGGGGTATGTAAAAGGAAAAAATTGCAATGGGGGTGCAGTTGGGATGATGCCATTCAGTACCGTCAAACCGAAAGATACCCAGGCCACATCGCCATATGGCAATATCGGCTCATTGTCCACACGGACTGGATACCTCTGGCAATTTATTCATAAAAAAGCATACATTACAATCATAACAACTATAAAATCATAATCTAAGTGTAAAATCATAATCTAAGTGTAAAATCATAATCTAAGTATAAAATCAATTGCAAGATCACAAATCTACGTATACAATCGGAAATCAAACATATAATCCTATATATTCCATATTAAATCTTAATTCGAATATAAAGTCCTAAATCACATATTGAAATCAATAATAAATTAGATAAAATTCATAATCGATTTCATCCTCAATTTAAATCGTTCGATTTCCATGACATTATACTGGTCTTGTGCTATCAGTCAGTCTTCTTCGTAGTTGATCAGTTTCTTTTTTCTTTGTGAGCTGCGAGGTGGTGCAGTTTGTACTTGTGCTATAGGCTGATAAGGCATCCATGGGATCACTTTGTCTTCATTGTCTTCTATCCATCTAATTATTTTCTTGACTTTATTCTACTTTTGTTTTTAAAAATCTCTCTGATCCAGAGTGTGGCATTTTCAGCAGCTGGCACCGGTACCATTCGGTACCGACAATTTCAATATTTGGTTCAAGAGGAATTTCAATTAGGGGGAATGAAACTGTTGAAAACAAGGACACTGTTGAAATTCAGTGCTGCTGATATCACTTATAGTAATATCAAAAGTCTTTCTTTTTAATTGTTAGTTTTTGAGAACAGTCTTTTGCGACAACATTTCGAGGGTTCCCAATGATGGATGAGTAATAAAAGAGAGGGCATATGTGTGTTCAGAGTACAACAATTTCGTTTTCTTTCCCCTCATTATATTTTTTACAAAGACAGTTGACATCTCTTCCCCACAATCTGGTCCTTTTGTGTACAGCCAAAATCTGTGTTTTGAATTACTGTAGGTTGAACTGCTGGACAACAGCCATTCAAAAGAAGTGCCACTAGTTGCGATTACCATGACTAGAAGGCAACGTCAGGTTTTGTCTGGCTCTAGTTTGAGCCAATCTGAAAGCGCTCTATTTCAAAAAGAACTTGACAACAGTGGTTTCAAGAAATGGAAGATACAAAACTATAACGCAAAGTGGGGGGGGGGGTGTAATTCCTGCTCATAAAAACACACTAGGGATACAGAGGAACACAAGCAGACACTGTGTGTGGCCGCATTTGAATAGAAATGGTGGGCAAGATTTGCATTGAGAAACTCTTGTCTTTTTGTGGGCCAGTATAACAGCCAAAAGTAGCGGGTTTTTCACTTTTGTCAGTATGTTTTTCAGGAGGGAAAACTAATGCCAAATAAATTAGGATCCAGATTTAGAATTATAAAATTTTTTTAGTCATATTTGGAAGGGCACTTTAAATTAGAAATTATTTATTGGCTGAATTTGAATGGTATTGCTGAGCAACACCATTGGCAATACCAAGCAACTGGTATTGCTCAAGGAACACGAGCAAATATCTTCCGGCGTCTCTGTAAGTAATAGAGCACAAGATATTTTTTTGACATTGAAAACCATTATTTTAACACGCTCCCTGAAATTTACTTTTCCTGTCATACACCATCTATTTGGTAGTCACATCCGCAGAAGGCCACTTTTTTGCAGAAGGCCGAGTGACCATATTAGGGGAGTTTCACTGTATTTGTTTACATGCAATTTTTTTTTGGTGACTGATTGGACTTTTATTTTTAATGGCGCAAGGACCTGTGAGGTCATGCTGCACCAATCATGTACAGTATATCCTGTTTATAATGTTTTTCAAACCCTCAACATTTTTCATGAAGTTTGAAAAAACGTTGTAAACAGAAAAAAGCTTCAAAAAGAGAAGTCTCTATGAGTATTAGTAAAAGTAGGGAACACGGAAAAAAGTCAAACCAAGAAGAAAAACGTTCCAAGTGGGATCCACGGTAGTTGACATAGAGTGCCAATGCATAGAGTCTGGGCATAGAGTGCAGAAAGAGCCTTATTGGAAATTGCTGCCCTGAATTAAAGAGGTAGCTAAGGTTGAAGGAAGAATTATGACTCTAACAAGAGTGGTCTCACAGTGCGAGAAAGACACAAACAGCTTCAATTGATCATTGACGGACACATTCCTTTAATATTCAAAATACAATTCAATTGTGATATTGAAACACGTTGCCACTACAAGATAGCAAATTAAATATCCTGATACGTATTACAGAGAAATTGCCATAAATATCCTGAATAATAGCAAATTAATGGTGTTCACGATTTTAATGTTTTCACGCTATTGATAAGAAAATTATTGAGAGATGTGACTGATACAGCTCTAGATCAATCAGGTTATTGTATAGGCGGAAATAGACTTGGAACTCTGGGGGGGGGGGCACAGTCATCATTGCTGGGGGGCACGGTGATGATAATTCATACATACATATTACATCAGATCAGTCGACTCTACCTTTGACTCTGGGGGCAATGCCCCCACGCCCCCGTATCTCTGCCCATGGGTTATTGAAAATAAATAATCAGGTCCTTGAAATTCCTGGCGACTGATTGATGTGACTGATACAGCTCTAGATCAGTCTACAATCAGTCGCCAGGAATTTCAAGGGGAGCTTTCATACAATAGGAAGTTTGTATCATCAGGATGGTTGTTAGTTTCCAAACTATATACCCAGGCTCAAAAATGTTCCTAGAAGTAGAAAAATGTCTGTTTGATAAAAATTGTCATTCTTCCACACAGTCATATGAATATTCAAATTTCTTTGTTGATTCATTTTGTTCATATTTTTTTTAAATGTTTCACTAGTTTCTGTCCATATCTAGTTTCAATAAATTGATGCACCAGAGGCAACCTTTCTTAAAAGAAAGCATCACACTATTGCATGGCGCTTTTTGTGTCTGTTCAAGGAAGACGCCTCTGAAAATTTTCCACCACAAGCATCACACTCATATGGTTTCTCTCCAGTGTGGACCCTTCCGTGGTTTTTCAATGCAGACGTGTAGGAAAACCTTTTGCCACAAGCATCGCACTCATATGGTTTCTCCCCTGTGTGAGATCGTTTGTGTTCATTCAAGTGAGACGATTGTGAAAACCTTTTGCCACAAATGTCACACTCATGAAGTTTTTCACCAGTGTGCGTCCTCCTGTGTTCATTCAAATGGGAGTTACGTGAAAATTTTTTACCACAAAAATTGCATTCATATGGTTTTCCTTCAGTGTGGGTTGTTTTGTGTTCAGTCAATATAGAGTTGCTTGAAAACATTTTACCGCAAATATTGCATTTAAAAGTTTTTTTACCACTATGGATCATATTGTGTCGAATTAAGTGGGAGAATTGGAAAAACTTTCTCCTACAAACATCACACTTGTATGGTTTATCACCAGTGTGACTTCTTTTGTGTCTATTCAGAGCAGAGATGCATGAAAAGTTCTTAACACAAACCTCACACTCATATTTTTTTTTGCCAGTGTGGACCTGTCTGTGTTGACTTAATGTAGAGCTGATCAAAAACGTTTGACTGCAAATGGTGGATTTAAATGGTTTTTCTCCACTGTGGATCTGCTTGTGTTCATTCAAGTGTGATGATAGAGGAAAACATTTAGAACAAACATCACACTCATATGATTTTTTTCCAGCATGGACCGATCTATGTTTGACCAAGCTAGTGCTATCTGAAAACCTTTTACCACAAACATCACATGCATATGGTTTTTCCCCAGTGTGGACTCTTCTGTGTTTACGTAAAGCAGACTTGTCAGCAAACTTTCTACCACAAACATCACACTCATATGGTTTTTCTCCGGTGTGTACCCTCCTGTGTCTAATCAAGGTAAAGTTGTATGAAAACATTTTACCGCAAACATCACATTCATATGGTTTTTCTCCAGTGTGGCCCCTTTTGTGTTCACTCAGGTTGGAGTTGGTCCGAAACTTTTTACCGCAAACATTACATTCATATGGTTTGTCTCCAGCATGGATAATTTTATGTGCTTTCAAGGTAGAGGTCTGTCCGAATCTCTTACCACACACTTCACATTCGTATGGTTTTTCTCCAGTGTGGACAATCCTGTGTCTACTCAAGGTAGAATTGCGCGAAAACATTTTACCGCAAACATCACATTCATATGGTTTTTCTCCAGTGTGGCCTTTTCTGTGTTCATTCAGGTGGGAGTTGGTTTGAAACTTTTTACTGCAAACATTACATTCATATGGTTTCTCTGCAGTGTGAATAAGTGTATGTCTTTTCAAGATAGAGATTTGCCCAAATTTTTTACCACAAATGTCACATGCGTATGGTTTTTCACCAGTGTGAACC
Source organism: Pholcus phalangioides (assembly GCF_987345545.1). Lineage (NCBI taxonomy): Eukaryota > Metazoa > Arthropoda > Arachnida > Araneae > Pholcidae > Pholcus > Pholcus phalangioides. The sequence continues at coordinate 7,777,235 of NW_028301617.1, read as the reverse complement.
CGCTTGTGTTTACTTAAAGAAGCGTTCTCAGAAAAACGTTTACCACAAACATCACATTCATATGGTTTCTCTCCAGTGTGGACCATCCTGTGTCTACTCAAGGTATAATTGCGTGAAAAAATTTTACTGCAAACATCGCATTCATATGGTTTCTCTGCAGTGTGAGCCATTGTATGTCTTTTCAAGATAGAAATTTGCCTAAATTTCTTACCACAAACATCACATGCGTATGGTTTTTCACCAGTGTGAACCCACATGTGTTTACTTAGGGAAGAGTTCTCAGAAAAACTTTTACCACAAACATTGCATACGCATGTGTTTTCACCACAAGGCATATTTCCAGGTGAGTTTGTTGGTGAGATTTCCGAAGCAATGCACAAATCCATGTGATAAGGCTTTCCACAAGAAATGGAAGCGTGCGAATCAAAATAAAGAAGTGAATTTCTCACTACACGCATTCGATTGTACTTCTCTGGAATGAAAAGGTATTGCAATGGTCTTCAATAGGGGTGGCGATAAGATTTCATATATCCAGCATCACACTTGTAACACTTGTATGTAATTTCACTAGTGTAAATATGATTACCGAAAACCATGTCGGAAACTGCAAATATCACTTTCATGATTCCGTTTCTGCAAAGTTTTGTATTGTCAAGGATGCAAATTTTTGAATGCAATCATCTTACTATCTTCTCTCTTAATAGCATTGCTGCAAATCCCTCCGTAAGGATAGATCATACCTCTTATTTTGCCTTTCATCAGTTTGGATCAAACTGGAAATGAAGTTAGAGCATGTACAATTCATGATTTGTTCTTCAGGAGATAAGTCATTCCTCCTCCTGATGAAATTCATATTTTCATAAATGGGGTATCACTGGAATCGCTATCATAAGTTCCACCTTTTTTCATATTGACATCAAAGACAAGAGTCACCCATATCAAGATACTGTAGCATAAAATGAGGTAATAAGATAGAAGATTAAAGATTCTTATACTATAATCTAAAAGCAGTAGACTATTGCTGAAAAAACTACCACAGTGAATGGTAGTTTCTTCAGCTATTTTCCAAGCTTCTCCCTCTTTATCTATGCATGTGTTTCCTTGAAGAAATTGATGCGTCTGATGAGACTTTTCAAGTACCTGGTAATAGGAAATAATGGCGTTAACAACATGATAAATTTTCATCCATATGGTTCATGCAATAATTGAATCAATGGCTTTGCCTGAGGCTAACAAAGAATGAAAACACAACGTGGAAAAAGCAAATTATATATTTAAAAATACAGTGCTATACACGTTTCAGCATTCCTCCAGTTCATCATTTTATTCTCATGTTTGATATAGTTGTTACTATTTGTTGTTAGTGACGTCATATGACTAACCTGGCCCAGCAAATATAGTTTAGGTATTTTTTTTTGCATAATGAAATTGTGGTAGGGCAGTGGGATGGAATTGTGGTAGGGCAGTGGGATGGAGGACATTGATTCTGCTCACCAATTGTTTTCAAAAAACCTTTATACAGTCACCTTCAACGAAACCTAAAATCAATCACTATCACATTTTTTGGATTAGTTTATTTTCAGCAAAATCAAATTTGTGGCAGCATAGTTTTGCAATGCATTGTAAAACTATTGCGGACTTACAGAACTCCTAATCTCTAATGTACCTTTCTTCTTGTTTAATTCACATTTCAAAGTCAAGTTTGACACACAACATTTCTTCTACGAGGTGAGGGGGGCATTGTTCCTGGGTCGTAATAACACTAGAAACCAGAATGCACTATCACATGGAACAAATATGCATGTTTTTATGCCTACCCAATAATTTTCCACATGAGCTGTCAAATAATGACCGAGGATGAACTCAGCTTGTTCCTTTTCCAGTGCCAGGGCAACAGAACCATCTGCCCCTCAACCCCAGTTTTTGCCCTGGGAACTTGGAGAAACAGACTAACCCCAATTTGACAAATCAGAAAAGATCAACATTTTTATTCACTATAGCAAGGAAAATCATTATATCATGTGTTGGAGATTAATAGAAATATATATACAAGAACCTCTGAAACAATAACTGAATTTGAGTTTATTATATCGGGGTTCACTTGTATTTTGAACTTTTTCCTATAGGCTATAAACCAGGGTTGTCAAATTTGCTCCCCGGGTAGATACCCATTCCCCCCCCCCCCTGGGCTGGGTTTTTTGGGGAATATTGTTTGTTTTTGAAGAAAATGTGTAGCTTTCAGGTTAAAATTTTAGTTTGAGCTTAGTTTATATTCCAAAAATTGCTGAAATAGTGCAGTGTTTAGAATATGTATATTTTGAAATATTTTTAAATGATTTTTTTAACAAAAATGTAATAATAAATAATTTTTTGGAATCACAAACACTTTTTTATAATTCTTCTGACTACCTTTTTTTATGTAAGCATTTAGGTATGAGATTCACGTATTAAAATATGTCACAAGAAATCGCAAACTTGAAGCCTCTGTGAAAAAGTAAACCAATGTATGTAAACTGAATTTTCATTCAAAACATATTTACATGTTTGAATTACTTTTTCATAAGTTTTATGCAGGTACATCAGACTTTCATAACTGAAATATCAAGACACAAAAATAGCATTATATTATAATGAAAAGAAAATAACTTTGTGGGATTCTTGAATTGAACATTGGTAATGAACACCTTCAAGTGAAGCAGAACAAAAAATATAGTTTTTCTTACGAAAATAACCTCTAACCAGAAAATAAGCCTTAGCATGATTTTTCAAGATGCTCGTAATATAAGCCCGACCCCGAAAATTTACCTGTTAAAATCGTCAGCCAGATGAAGGCATTTTGTAGGTCTGTTGCTATACGTGACAGGTTTTCTTGCATAAAGTAATATTAATATACAATAATGTTATTGACATTCGTATTTAATGACAATTCAAGTTCTGTAGTTTTAAGTTCCCAAAAATGGCTAATTTGGACAAGCACCTGCAGAGTAATGAATCCTCAGAACGGCTGCTATCTCCTAGTCTTAACCAGATCATTTTTTTAATTATTGCTGCTCCTTTAAAAATATTTCAGAATTTAATTTAATGAAGTAGGGATATTCTTTAACAAGTGAGGAATTCAAGAAAAAGAGAAGCATGAGACTTCAGCTCTTGAAAGTTTGGGTTCGATTAAAAAAAAAATCTTTGGTTCTGGTTACATAGCTAAAGGTTTTATTTCTGACGTATCAGGACACTTTTGGATACATTTTCTGCTGGGTTTGAACAATTTGGAGGAAAAAAAAAATTCGGGCACCATTCTGATTTCTCATAATTTTCATTAGCCAAATTCATTTATTTTACCGCAATCAATCTTCTTGCTACAGTTCTGCATACAACTGAAGGTTCAGATGCAATTACACAAAAGTCGGTGTGTTTGTGTGTGAACATTTATTTCCTATAGTATGGTCAATCTTATTGATCAAATACATAGTTTAACATGCACCAAAAATGTATATTTAAACATAATATAAGATGTACACATAAGGGATATATATTAGAGTGGGTCGAAAAAAAAAATTAAATTGCTATAGTGCGGCAAAGTAGCAATCCTTTAATAAAAAGAAAAATGACGTAAAAAAATTTAAAATCGGTTGACATCTTCCGGTCATGCATCATACTTGAAGTTTATAAAAATTGACAAAATTGAACATTTTTTTAAATTTTTTAATATTAAAATTTGATGATCGACATGCAAAAGTTTGTTATGCTTATTTTATGGTTCAATAAAGTAAAATAAATTAAAACATCATTAATATTTCAATGTTTATCGGCCGCGCAATGTATTCGAAAAACTGGAATTGACCAAATTTTTGCAAGTTTCATTGTGCAGCTCTTCGCATGCTTCGTCAGAACAAAATGATCTAGAATTTACCACGTTGAGGTGGCTGCACATTGAGTTTCACCCACACCCTATCCAATCAACCATCCAAAGTAGGAGAGTATGTGTAATTTACATTATAGTTACCAAAATTGACTAGGATTTAGTGGTTTACAGTTTCTTCTATTGTTTCTTTTCCAAGTGTTCATGTTTAAAGTCTAACTTTTGGGAGAAATTAGGTATGACTAATTTTGATAATAGATATGTTGTAGCAATCTCTATAGCTTCATCTCCACATACTTTGGTTGAGGATTTGGTAACAAACAAGGCACATCTCTCGACTGCCTGAGTGGGACTGGAGCACAAGTGAATTGCACGTGGGAAGACCACTACAGTGGATCTGTCTACTCCATTTCAACAAACTCCCCTTTCCGTCATATTTTTCAGCATATAGATGGTGAACCCACAGGACCAAAATCTTTTTCCTGGGCCCATTGGATAACAGCTTACTGAGTTTGAAAAGCTCAATGTCAGGCCCGTCATTTACGGGGGGGGGGGCACCCCCTGGCTTTTGAAAATACACTAAAAATGGTATATATACATACAATGAGTACACATGCTTTGCCCCCCCCCCCTCCCCTCTGGAAAAAGTTGAAATGACGGTCCTGCTCAATGTGGTGGAGTTTGAATCATGAGATTATTTGATTCTAGAAGTAGCCAGAAAGATGCTGCGCAAAGACCAGCAGTACTGTACAGTTAAACATATCCAAAGCAATAAAGTCGAGACATTGTCCAGAGGATTTGCCAATTCAAGATCCAGGTCCTCTGTCACGGTTTGACATTGAAAATAAAAAGTATTTTAGTGCCGCGCTAATCATGTTTTTCTAGCAGTTCAAACATTGTGGTATTTATTTGATGACTTACTTCAAGTTGTTAATCCAATAATTGAACGCAATGCGTTTTTTTCATACCCTGAAAATTTATTATTGGCTATGATCATTGATGAGAGAACACATTCGAGAGAGGTTGGGTATAGAAGAATTTTAAAAGCAAGATAATCCACCTCTGAATTAAGAACTATTGAGCACTTCATGCTAAGCTTAATTGCATTAGCCTAGCTTAATTGTTATCATTTTCTGTTACATTTTTAATTTTCTTTTCTCCCGATCCCTTGATTAACTGGCCGGACTACTGACTGGAGTTTTTTCTGGCACGACTGTGTCTTTCTGGGCATTGAGCTTACATCGCTTATGTGATAGCGCCTGGTTGTGCTCAGTTTGTTCTGTTCAGTTCAGACACTTCATGCTACCTAAGATTAACTTTAAAGCTACCAATTACCTTCAGATTATTCACTGGAACACTGGCCTGTTGTATCCCCCAATGCTACAGGAAGTATGTAATGATGATATTATATTCATCAATTCCAACACTAACATCAGAGCTATCAAAACGTTTCCCTGTCACACTCAGACAGTTCAAAGATGTTGTTACAGAGGCCTCTCAACTAAAGTATGTAGACATGAAGCTAGAGATGGCTATATCAGATGTATACTATTATCAAAATCAGTTACGCCTGATTTCTCCTAATCGTCAGATTTCGGTAAATAGTTTTAAATATAATGTAATTTACACACTCTAATACTTTGGATGGTTAATTGGATAAAGGGTGTAAGGAGGAACTCGACGTGCAGCCACCTCTTCGTGGTAAGTTCTGGGTCATTTTGTTCTGACAAAGTAGGCGAAGAGCTGCACGATGAAACTTGCAAAAATTTGGTCATTCCCATTTTTCGAACACATTGCGAGACCGATAAACATTGAAATATTAATTATGTTTTAATTCATTTCACTTGAACCGCAAAATAAGCATAACAAACTTTTGTGTGTCGATTGTTCAATTTTAAGTAATGTTAAAAAAATTAAGAAAAATGTTCAATTTCATCAGTTTCCATAAAGTTCAAGTACTATACGCGACCGGAAGATATCAACCGATTTTAAAATTTTTTATGTTGCTTTTCTTCTTATTAAAAGAGGCAACTATAGCAATTTGAAAATAAAAACTTCATTTTTTTTCAACCCACCCTAATGTACATACATGTTTAAGTTAAATATTTTGAAATTGTGGAAAAAAGGAAATTCAATTTTCCTCCCATTTCGCCCAAAAATCCCACCCGGACTGTAAGTGAACAATTATTCCCTTATTGTATGGTCAATTTTATTAATGAAATACATAGTTTAACATGCACTAAAAATATATATTTAGGCATCATGTAAGATGTACACATAAAGAATGTACATACATATTTAAATTAGATATTTTGTGGTTGTGGAAAAAGGAAATTCAATTTTCCCCATTTTGCCCAAAAAAACGCGGGTATTTTACAACCCTGTTTATAACAGGGTGGCCAACTTCTTTCTGCTTGAGCACCCAACATAGCAGTCAACTGCAGCGTCCACATCTTCCAGCACATAATCCGCACCAGTAAAATAACCCAGAAAACTCTGATTTGTCTACGCCATAAGTAATATGATGAAAAATGGGCAATTTGATTATTAAACTTTTATCCTAGGCTTTGTACTCTTCCACAACACAAATGAACACTTATTCAATGACTGGTAGAACACTAGTCTTCAAGTAAAGTGCCTCACCCTGCTCATTCATTCAAGGGCGAGTGAAAACTATTTGTTTTGCTTGATGTGGCATATACAGGGTGCATGGCATTTTACTGGCGTACTGATGATGCTAGAGTTATACTTACAATTAGAAAAAGTTTTCAAATAAAGTGTAATTCTCAGATCTGTCGTTCATGTTTCAAGGAGTTGTGTAGTTATTGAAATAGAAAAATAACTTTTTATTCAGTCCCCGTATGCCCCAAAACCCAATTGGAAAGTTGTTGCCCTGTCTATCCTGATGCCAGCTGGAAAGCTGAAAATATTCCATGTTTCTACATACAATATTCACAAAGATATTCGAATTCAAAAAACGGAGAAAATCTGGGGGAAAAAACAGAGTTAAATACGGGTAAAACAGTTTTTCCTCATCTAGAACTGTTTTTTCCTAACTCTTTCTTCTGTTTTTCGAATATCTCAATGAATATCACACTTAGAAACATTTTTTTAGAATTTTTTTTTTGTTGGCATTAGGAGAGACAGGGCAACAACTTTCTAATTGGGTTTTGGGGCACACAGGGACTGAATAAAAAGTTTTTTTTCAATTTCAATAACTACACAGCCCCTTGAAACATGAATGACAGATCTGAGAATTACACTTTATTTGAAAACTTTTTCTAATTGGAAGTATACCTCTAGCATCATCAGTTCGCCAGTAAAATGTCATACCTCCTGTTTGCTATGCACCCTGTATATAGTTACGAACATAGAAATTAGAAAAGGCTTGACATGCACATAAGGTACGTGTAACATGATATTGTTAGTATAGAAGCGAGCTTCTGAACACTGGTGAAAAAGTGTTGCCTTCATCTCTCTCTCATTCAACGATTAACATAATTAACGTGCATATATTAGTTTTTATGTATGCATTTTTAAATACAGCTGTTTTCAATGTGAGGTCGTTCTCAAGGGGGAACCCCCCCCCCCCCACATTGCTACAAACTGCAAAAATGTTTCTAATGATGGTAAGCCTAATAGGCAAAAATTACCATCAGTTCCCCCGACATTTTTGCGATAAACAAGCTTTGGAAGTCAAAAGGCAAAAATGAGAATACACAATTATAACCAAAATATATATGAAAAACAAATGAGTAGCACAACATAAAAAGATATTTACACAAAGTGTGTTAAAAATTGACCTATATATATTAATTACCCATGTAAATAAATATCCTTTAACCCGAATTGAGGAATTAAGGATTAATTCATTGGTATTCACGCATATACGATCACAAGCCAGATGCCGAGAGCAGCTATGGGACAGCTGCCATAATTCAGTACTAATGATTGTTCTGTAAATAAAACCTCTCCGAGACGTCTTGAAATCTTTCTTTTGCGTGCTTTTACACATCTTAAGGCAATGTGAAGATAAGATCTGGAACAATTTGGTGTCAGAAGTAGATAATTCCAGGACTTGAATGGTAAAAACAAGAAGGATAGACACAGACGAGATGGGAGAACAGCTGATGACGAGTCAGATGAAAGAAGAAATGAAGAAGAAACTGCTTTTTTATCAACCCCGATTAAAAAAAAAAGCTATTTTGTGTTCTTGGTGAATTCCAGATCAACCTAACAGTAACATTTGGCAAAAATGTTTCAACCACACACTGTTCCTGCTCCACCCATCTTCCTTCGGAATTAATGCATTTTAAAGGAATATGCATTAAATAAAGTACGTATTATTTATACCAATGACTTTTCACAACCTGGGACCGTATGCACCTCCTCTTTCGGGCAATATTATGTTCCGAGGCATTTAAATTCAGTTGAAGTCCATTTAATACAAATTCATATAGCCTATGTATTTATCCCATTTATATACACGTATTATGTCTTAAATTTTGGGTCTCTGTATTTACGATTGACATTAATCATTGTTACGGACACATACAGGGTGCCCTGTAAATCCTAAGTCAGCCTTTATTTCATCAATCATACATAGTAGAGGAATGATTCAAATTTAAAAAATGATGAAATTACGTTCAAAAAGTTCTCAGCTCTGAGAGTGAAAATACAGTGCGTCACAAAATAAAAAAATCTAGATTTTCATATGGACACCCTGTCCTCAAATAAACTGATTGGAAAGTTGCTGCCTTGTTTCTCCTGAGGTAAAAAAAAATGCCATGTTTCTAAGTGCAAAATTCACAAAGATATTTGAATTCAAAATAGGAAAAAGTTAAGAAAGAACAGCATAAACGAGAAAAAGAAAAGTCAGTTAGTTGATGCTGTTCTTTCCAAATTTCTCCCCGATGTTGAATTCCAATCTTGGAGAATTACACTTAGAAACGTGGACTTTTTTTTTTTTTGTTTGCCTCAGAAGAGAGAGAGAAACAACTTTACAACTGAGATTTTGACGACAGGGTGTCCATAGGAGAAAAAAAAATTAAGTTTTTTATTTTGTGACACACTATCAAAACTGGTACGGGTGATTTTTGAATATATTTTGAGCATTTTTTAAATTGGAACCATTCCTCTAAGACGAACAGTTGATGAGATAAAGGCACACTCAGAACTTGCACAACACCTTATATACAGTACTTCTATAAGTTAACCGCTCCCCAGCAATTAGGGCCGCTCATCGAGATTGAATTATATTTGTAAAGGGACCTTTATTAAAGGATTTATAATGCCAATCAGGACATTTTTAAAATGTAAGCGAATAACATTTTGGGGATTAAAAAATCGCCCCCCTCCCCAGTTGGCATTGTAAAAATCAGCCTCCATCATTTGGTGCCTTCTACGGTCGTGTAGTTCGTACGATTCAAGATCCGGTCCTGATGCCAATGCATTTAATTTGACTCTCAAACTTTTACCACCAACAACTGTCACACTTCTAATTATTTTCCTTGATGGCGACCAATTTTACCTGCTCAGGGGAATAATAATTCAGCCTCGATTCTATTGCCCTTGCAATCATTCACATGCAGCTCGTATGCGTATCGATCATTTGAAAACAGTTTCCTCGCTGAAGCACTGTCAGCTTCCCCCCCCCCTTGGGAGTCATGACGTAATCTGATGTCCTATTTAGTAAATCAATTCACTTAAGTCAATAAAATTACTTACTCCTGTACTATAATGCACCAAACGCATACTTTGATGCATTATTGAAAAATTTTGGGAGAGGTAGCTTAGGTCGATAAGATACTTGCCTGAAGTACCAAAGGATGTTTAAAGGTGTCACGAGTTCGATACCTGGTTCATCCTTGTCAAAAGCCTTCCTGACATAGGGGTACAACAGAAATGGCGACATGACCACAGAAAAAGATTACTACTACAAGAAGTCCCCCATTGAGGGGTTAGCGCACCAACCTCTGAGTAAGAATGCAAAAAAAAGCTGCCATTCGGAATCTGCAATAAAGTGTGGGTCCCAGTCTAATTAGCCCTCATGTTCAGAAAATGACTGCAGTGCAACAAAAATGATCAAAATGATTGAATAATTTTACTTCAGTTCATCTTAATTAATTTTCACACAATCTCAAGCTGAGTTTGAGTGTGTTAATTGAAAACTATGTATAACACAGACGAAAGCCTTCGTCACTTCTGCATTTGGCACAACACTATTTTATCTTTCCGCTAATTTCAGTTCAAATTATATTTGGTTCACAATATCTTTGTCATTTTCATTCGCATCCTCTTGTATAGGCCCGGGGGTCAACATTATTGTATAAATAAATACATAAATGGGTGGGTGTAGGGGCCTTTCAGAGATAAGAAACAGTACCAAGTGTTCAAGATTTTATAAAAAGCAATTCTTTAGCAGGCCTCAATACTGAGAATATCTCAGTTCTACAGAAATTTGGTCTCCAAAATTGATGAATGAACCTAAAACCATATCAAACAAGCATTTGAAAGGCAGAATTAAAAAAAAAAAAAGACTCATTTCAAGCAAAAGAAAAAAGCATTTGGAGAATTTCGTCTGACATTCCAGGCACAAATGAATTCTACTCCTACATCCTAATCCCCACTCATATGAATACAGATGCACATCTATATACACTATCTGCTAATACAAACTTTAAGAGACAAATTATAGCGAATACGAGCTGGAAAAGTATGAGGTGAAGATGATGTCAAATACAAAGGCCACAACAGGCCAAATGCCCAACAAAGCGGCTGAAACGAAGACGCTCCTTAAAAATATAGATGTCAACTAAAATGCGGCAGCCCAAAATAAGAACAATAATCACAAAAAAACTAATTATGATAAAATATGATACACTGCTCATAAAAATTATGGTTCTCTTATCTAAGTATGGATATCTTCTCAATTTATCCCAATATGAATATTGTATTACTTTTTAAACGTGTCAATTGTAGTTGAACTCAGGACATCTAGGGGTAAGTTATTTCATTTATTCCCAACCCTGGTAGAGAAAAATTCCCTGCCACACCACAACCTAGAGTTGTTCCTTACTAATCGATACCCCCCACAGTCGAAGAACTCGATTGATGCTGTATTAATAACTCTCATGGTTCATTCTATCCAGGGTATGAAAAAATCATGATTTAAATTTTAAAAAAAATCAGATTTTTTTATCAAAATTAACTGACTGCTTATTCATTAAAACAAATCTTGTTAATCATTAAGAATTTTTTTTGTAGAAAAAAGTGCTTTTATTTGTGTGTGTGTGTGTGAGAAAGAGAGCTTCCCCCCATTAAAGTGAATGAGTGGTGGCAACTCAGTAGGTATCACACATATGGTGCAGACATCTCAATTCACTCGATGTACAACCAAAAGGCCATTGAGCATCAACTAAATAAAACAAATTCTATCGACAAGATTTTTTTCTTACACAATTAATGGATGTGTTTCTGACTTGCATGACGTTGCTTAATAATTTACACATACATTTTTATTCTTTCACAGATTTAATGAGTTTTAGTGAAAAAAAAGATTAAACTCAAAACTTTAATAGGGGAAAAGTTATGTCAAACGCCCAAATGATATTTATTTTGGTACACCATCTAGCAATTACAGCATAGAATTCAAGGCTTTATACAAAAAAAATAATTGCTCTGTTTTTTAATCAGGGGCAACCCTAGTACCACATGGCAATGCATTGAATATAATGCAGTTTAGCTAAGTTCAATTTCTTATATTTTTCTGCAATTTTTTCCCACGCAGAAAATTTAGAAATAGAGCAGCTTTCTCTATGCACTGTACCTAGGGATTAAATCTATATTTATACCCCAAAGGTCTTCTATACTTCTTTTAATTAAGAACTTTACCACATATCAGTAACATGCATACCATACTGGGGGTTACTTTTAGATCAATATTACTGAAGTTATGTAAAGAAAAAAACAAAATATAAATTTTGTGATTTAAATCGGCATACCCTGATTCTATCCATACCATTAAAAATTTTAAGCACTTTGACCATATTCCTCCCACTTGGATTCCCAGTGTAATACTTCCATATTAATCAAGTAGCTCATAGCTCAAGCCCTATTGGCCAAAAAGAGCACAAGTAGCTCTTCTCTGTGCATCCTGTCAACCAAGTCTGTCCCTCTGTAAGTATGATCTTCACACCTTACACCATTAATCCAGTCCAGCACAAACTAAGCCTGGAAAAGTGGATGGATAACTTAAGGAGAACGTGAAGAGACTATTTTTAAGAATGAAACCTTGCATTCTATTTCTTTTTTTACCACTTTCTTTCTTTCAAAATGAGCACAACTCAGGTCTATTGCCATGGGCAATTTACTACTTAGTGAGTTGTTCCAAGAGTGTAAGTGTGTGTACCTAAGTCTGAGTGTATATCTATTTTTTTTTGCTTGATTTTTCAGTGCTGCCATCTATATTTTAGACGTGAAGTGTAATGATTGAGTATTTGTACCGTTCGTAGGCCTGTTGCTCCCTGTAGCAAGACTTTTTAACAGGGAGATTGCCTCGTATTCCCGCCTCGAAATTGGGAACCACAGAAAACCAACTTCAGCCGACTACCACTGTGGCGCCAGTGAGGTTCGAATCCGGGACCCTGCGATGGGAGTCTGTCACTATGACCACTCGACCACTACAGCGGCACCCTCCCCTTTTTTGACCACTGCTGAATAATTTTCAGAAAACCCAAGCTGCTCATCAATGAGAATTCGCAAATCAGTGAGCAGATGGCATTGCAATAAAAGATATGACTCCAGTTTATAATTCAAGAAACAACATTCAAAAAATTCAAAAGATGTTTCATTAAATATTCTTTTATATATAAAAATGATACATTATCATTTGAGTAAGTTATTGATTGTATATTGTGTGTGTATAGTATACATATATTAAGTATATACATTACCCCTTACCATACTCAAGGGTAATGTACATATTAGGTATATATACACAGTGCCGTCTTAACGCATGGGTCCACCCGGGCACGACCCGGGGGCCTCAAGAGAAAAGGGGCCTCAGAAGAATGAAAAGTGGTTGAATTTTTCGAGAATTTGCTAAATAGGGCCTCAGGAAAATCACTTGGCCCAGGGGCCTATGATGCTTTTAAGCCCACTCTGTATATACATTACTATTGAGTATGGTAAGCAACAGACAGTTAAAATGAGATGAATTCTGATTCTATACATCATATTAGCATCCACAATTATTAATAACAAAGAGTTCTACATGTGACTCATTGCAGTTCCAGGTGGATTAGTCATCAAGGATTCCCAACGGAAGTTTTATGTAAGTGTTCATGTCACCAGATTGTGGTTTCTTTAAAACATTTTCTACAAAGTTTTTTTTCCATGATATAAGATAAGATATTTGCATTAAAAATGTGTCCCATTTATTAAAATACAAGGCCACAACAGGCAAAATGCTTGATGAGGTGGCTAAGAAAAAGATGCCCATAACAGATATGGATGGCACATATTTCTAAAATACAGCAACCCAATTAAAAATGATATCATAAAAGTTATACAATGCTCATAAAAGATATTTATGGTTGTCTTATATCGCGAAGAACTTTACGATGTCTCTTCTCTCCTCCCTTGCCTTGACCCGCCATGTTGAATTTGATCTCAAGCAGAAATTCTGAGGCAGGTGTAAATTAATCAGGCTCGGATGGCAGCAATTCTGATTATGATTGCATGAGAACTCAGCTGACGATGCTTCTGTGTTATGTTAAAATGTGCATTTATACTGTCTATACAGGATGATTTATAAGAGATGGGAAAAACTTTAGGAAGTGAGAGTACACACCAATACAAACAATTGCCATCAAAGTATGCATGGTCTAACATGAAACGCAAACGCACTAGCACGTTTCGAAACGGTTGATCTGCAAGTGTTAAAATTGCATTCCTGTTGAAATTTATCGGGAGAAAAAGAACACCACATGCATGCAAATTCCCCAAGTTTTCTGAACATTTCCATTATAAGGATATATCTCAAAAGAGTCACAGAGTGTGATGTCGTGTGTGGATTTTTATTATTCCAAAAATTTATGTATATGCTACTGCCAAAGCCTGAAATTGGCCAATTATGGGACCAGCCACTTTGAGAATCAGTAAATTTTGTTAAATATTGACCTGGCCAGTGATCACTGGCCAAAATCTGATAACAAAAGACATGATTCTGGATCATTGCCAAGTTGGCATATTTTTTCATGATAATTATGCCTACTTCAGTTATGGCAACCCATCAAACTGCAGTCACGAAGCGGTAATAATTTCCTCCCCCCCCCCCAAAATGTAGCAGGAAAAACTATCTATATATATAAAATTGATTTTCTGTCTGTGTGTGTGTATGTTCTCTATACAAATCTACAATTTTAGATCGATCGTCGCCAAATTTTGCATATATACCAAATGGGACCCGATTTGAACGATAGGCTACTTTAAAATTTCGTCAGCCCAGGGCAAATGCCCCAAATGGGCAAAAAACTGTCCGGCAACAATGGTTTTTGGGCCTCAACAATCACTTTCCGAACGTTTACTTTGGTTACCGTGGTTCCCTAGCAATGCGTTTCAGACGTGTATATGCCTTTACAACGGTTTGTCACTTCTTTAATCCTGTTAGTATATGTATAATAGTTTATGCCTTTATAATGGTTTGCCACATTTTCAATATACTCTCAGTAATGAGGCTTTTTGAATAGACGTCATAATCATCATCATCATCGCTTTGAGAGTCAGGAAAAGGGTGATCCTCATAGAAATCAGTGCTAAAATTGTCGATTTTACTGTAGAAATGCGGAAATTAGTGGGATTTTCCGCCCCATCAATAATTTTAAAAATTGTATTGAATTCTTGATTTTTGAAATATTCAGTTCGCTTAGAGATATATGAAGCCCAAGAGATTAAATATGAAGTAATTAGCTAAACCTATACTTTTGAGTTGGATATTCGAGCAATATCATTGATTTCATTTATATCTTCTCAAGTATGAAAATTAATGACTCCATATTGTCTCTTTTGATATTTATTTGCATAAATTCATGTGGGTTAGGATATTTTAAAATTAGTTATGAGCCAGTGAAAAGTGCATCGAAAAATTCCACAGCTTTAACTAAGGATTTTTGGAAGCTGGAACAGATAGATGGATAACTTGAAGTTCAGGGGGGGGGGGGATCGAAATACCTAGCGCCCCTTAAAAAAAGAAAAATATATATTCATTTCTACGTTTCTGAGTAAATCTATATTTGTTTATTTCATGAATCGCGCAGGTCGCCATATTGGTTAACTTGGACACGGTTTGTATGTCCCTCAAGAAAAAGAGAGGGAGATATCACGTTATCCAAAAAAGCCTCATTGAAGAAAACCCGGGCAGCGCCGGGTATTATAGCTAGTATGTTTATATAATTACTTTGTAGTTTTTTCTCTCAAATTTTACTTTTCCCTCTCATCACATGGAGCTAATCTAATACAGCTGCTATATATAATGTTTCACACGGAGATTTAAAAAAAATGGGTTTGGCTCCTACCGGGACATCTTACATCAGCATATCGAGCTTTGGCCAGGGATCTCCGGCCACTTCGTAAAATGGCCAGCCAAAGTCCAAATCATTTGCACAATTCA
The DNA here is from genome assembly GCF_987345545.1 of Pholcus phalangioides. Lineage (NCBI taxonomy): Eukaryota > Metazoa > Arthropoda > Arachnida > Araneae > Pholcidae > Pholcus > Pholcus phalangioides. The sequence continues at coordinate 7,761,708 of NW_028301617.1, read as the reverse complement.
GACTTTAGCCAAAACTCTTGGCCACTTCGCAAATTGGCTGCGCTTCGAACTTTGGCTGCAACATATATAAACAGAAGCTTAGGCTGCTGCCTGGATGCAGCACACCCCTTGCACCCTTGCTTAAGCCACCCCTACAGAGTGCCTATTCAGAACAGTTCTGTCTCCTTTGAGAATGGCGATGTCCCACTTAAATGTTTATACACTGTTACTTAAATGTTTGTTTTGTACTCACTTTTGCATGCAAAAAAATCAAATAAACTATAGTTTGTTTGTTTACCAATGTAATCAGGTTACTATTAATCCAAAACATATTTTTCAGATATTAATTCAAAAGGCAAATTCTTAAGATAGAAATATGTGTGTTAACTAGCTTGTGCTAGTTAAAATAGAAATATAGAATACAGGGAATATTTAAAATTATTATTTTCAGATATATTTAAATTGATAGTTTGGAGTATTTTAATTTGATTTTTGGATTTAACTATTTAGAACTGTAGGTCAGGCACCGATAGCAGGCGACAGTAACCGATATACTATAGTACAGCAAACAAATAATTGAACAATAGGAACGTAAATAAGAATGGTTGTTTATGGATGGTAGACATGTTTCTTGAGGGTTTAAAGTAAGCGGCGTCATGTCGATGGAAGAAGCTTTGTCCAAGCGGTGGGAACATAGTCCCAATTAAAAGAAATACAATCACAGACCGATGTAAATAGATGGGGCAATCGCCATTCATTAGGGAATCTTTTAGTTACCATCACAACGCATCTGGTCGGTTGTACTTCAGGGGTGCCCTAGGCAAAAGGGATCGTCCGAGGAGTGTTTTCTTGGAGAGAAAGCGGGAATCGTAGAAAATAAAGGGGACCAACGAATGAATAGACAAATTTCAAGATTGAGAATAGATGACGGCCATTTAAGTAGAAGTAGAATCCCTTTATTAGGGGGGTGCAATTAAAGTATAACAGAGGATCTAAAATGCCGAGTGTTAGTCATGGGAAGCTTCGATGTAGGTTAAAGGTTAGGCCATGGCCGTTGGGGTTCTCGGGGTCCTGAAGGGAGAGTCGCTTGGACAAAGAAATTAGGGTTGGATCGGCAGTGGCCAATCTTATGAATAAACCTTCAAGAAACGAATAGAAACTTAGAGATGATGGGTAAAATATCAAATCAAATTAAATGGGTGGAGTTTTCCAAGGGACGGGGGACGTCCGAAATGAAATCTTAAAGGGATGAGAAAATCTGGATACGGGGGAATTGAGAATTGGAGAGTTAGAAAGGCAGTAACGAAACTAGACTGAAAAAGAGATGACTTGTGAAGACGAGAGTTGTAATCAGAGGAATCGTTTCTTGGCTGCGATGAGTGTCTAAGGGGCTAAAGCTAAAGACTGGAGAAGGGTCTCACCTGGTGAGTGATGCATGGATTATATTCTCTCTCCCATATGTGACATATAGTGTAGGTACTAGTAATTAATTGTTTTGGGGGCGAACTGAGATGTAATGGAAAATCACGGGTCATATAATGTTCAGGGCCAAGAACCTAATTGTTTTGGGGGCCAACCGAAGATTTTGTTAAGTATCCTTGAATGGAATATGTATTAATAATTTTTAATAAGGATGATGATATGGCATGAAAAATACAAGTTGCATTAATTCAATTAACTAGAGTGTAAATAAACTAATTAACTTCCAGCATCTCGTGTATGACTACTTTGTGTAAACTTTGCCTGGGTTATTATACTTTAAATATACACAACGCAATTTGAAATCATTGAATGGCATTCGCTTACGTACTTACGAGAACGGCCTCAACCCCGAACGGGCTAACATGTGTTCTTGTCCTTTCAAAAGATTATTACCAAAAATTTTATGTCTGTAGACTGTATAAAACTCTCACAAAAAAATTAGTCAGGAGAAGGGCATTTAATTAAAACACCAGCATCTTTTTTTCTAGAATGTGAAGTAATTTCTCCAATCCTAATTCATTTGAAGGAAAGTTCAAGTAATGGCTTCTTCTTAACCTTTTTAACACGAAATTTGATTGGTTCAGATTTTGCAACACCAGTTGCCACTTATGTTTCACAAATGAAAAAAAAAAAACTATGGAACATTTTCATTTGGTTATAAACTATTCCTAAAAATTTTTTGAAATTGTAAAAAAAAAAAGGATGAAATATGAAATTAAGTATACGTCTCCTAAAAATATATATTAGTGAAAATAGGGTTACATTTTTGTTCGGATGTTATCATTGCAAAATTTGAAGAATGGGCCCGGGACAGCCGAGAGAAGGGCATTTCCTTAACAAATGAAAATTTGTTCGAGCAAATTAAAAAAAAAAACTATTAACCCCTTGACATCAAATGAGGAGTGTAGCTCGTCATGAAATTGTATGTGTGAGCAGTGAAAATAAATGTTCAAGGGGTAAATGAAAAAATCTGTAAATACAGTTGTGAGGTGTCTGAGACAGCAAAGCCGTAGTGGGGGGGGGGGGGGGGAACTAAGGGGGTTTGGTCCCTTGAAAATGTGAGGAAATGACCAAAAAAAGGAAAAAGATGGCCAAATCTATTGCTCTATCACTTTGGTTCCCCTCCCCCACGAACGAAATTTCTGGCTACAGGCTTGTGAAACAGGAATATAAATAGAAAGTGACAGAAAAAAGACTTGTATATGCCAAATATGTTTAATGTATAAACTGCTGGGACACGATTTACGTCAATTTTGTGAGAATGACCTATACGCAAACATACAGGTTGATTAAATGACTATGTAACAATAAATGTGATAAATCAGATATTACACATAATAACAGTTATTATGGATAATTGCCAATCTCGCCTTGCTAAGTTAGGTAAATTTACTGCTGATTATTCATAATACCCAAGTGTCATAAGTAAATTTGAAAAATACTTAGAAATTATCACTTTTACTGGCGATTATGTGTACTAACCACAGTTATACATAATATCTTAGTGTGGGTAAATGTTATAAATGATTAAAAAAAAGTGTAATGATTTGATAAAATGATATGAAAAAAATTAAGGTGCAATTGTGAAATTTGTTAAATAAGTGTTCATTATATCGGGGCACAATTGTAAAATTTGTCAAATAGAACTTCCTTACATCAGGGTCCGAATGTCAAATTTGTTAAATAAAAGTTTTTTTTATATTGGGGTCTGATAGTATATGCACAAGAACTTGTACAGGGTGATCTGAAAGTCACACAACCCATTACAAAATAATTAATTTCTCAAATTCTACTGATTGTAAATGAAAAGTTTCTTCATAGACAGTTGCACGATACTGTTTAAGATTGAAAGTAGTTTTTTTTTTCATTTTCCATGCTCATTGATACTCTCAGTGGCTCTTTGTTTGTTGTATGGTCAAGTCAAGATGGTTTTTCGTCAGAAACAAAGAATTTTTATGATTGAACAATATTTTTCAAGTCATTCGTTTGACGCTGTTATTGTAACACTGCGAGACACAGACGGTGTTACAGTTTCTGCCGTCTCGATGGCCTCTCGAAATAATAGAGCCCCCGACATGAAGGGAACCGGCGAGTTGACACGCTGCTAAAAACAGGGTCTTTTTCCCCGTAGTCGAATCGAGGTGAGAGAGAGAACGAGAGAGGGAATCTGGTGATGATTATGGAAGATCAGGACTGAGATGTGTCCGAAAGATTTGGTGGTGAGTGCCGTATCAATATAGTCTCAGAATTATCTCTCTCAGTAACTAAGTTTATTTTTATTTTTATAGAGATAATTAATCGTTTAACATTCGGCATGTCAAGTTCATATATTTGCGATGGTATTATATCATGTTGGATAAGGATCTCCTCTTTGAATAACTCTTGTTTTATTTGTTAATAAAATTTATTAAATTAACAAATAAAACAAGAGTTATTCAAAGAGGAGATACTTATCTAACATGATATAATACCATCGCAAATATATGAACTTGACATGCCGAATGTTAAACGATTAATTATCTCTATAAAAATAAAAATAAACTTAGTTTCTGAGAGAGATAATTCTGAGACTATATTGATACGGCACTCACCACCAAATCTTTCGGACACATCTCAGTCCTGATCTTCCATAATCATCACCAGATTCCCTCTCTCGTTCTCTCTCTCACCTCGATTCGACTACGGGGAAAAAAACCCTGTTTTTAGCAGCGTTTCACCTTATATAGGCCCGATGGTACCAGCGGTTCCTCAGAAGAATTGCTTCTCGGAACTCGGCGGCTCTATTATTCCGAGAGACCGTCGAGGTGCCCGAAACTGTAACACCATCTGCGTCTCGCAGTGTTACATTATTGAGGCACTCAAAAATGAATTCCCAAATGTTTTTGTGTCCAATAAGACAACAATCTTCCAATTGGTACCCCATTTTTGAGAAACTGGTAATGTTGAAGACCGCAGGTGAAATGGGTGTCCGTTTCTACTGAATCAGCATGGAATGAGTGAACTAAAGGACAAAATGTTGAACAGCTGAAAAATGTTAAAATATTAGACTGTTCACAGAGCAGGGCCGCAACTAGGGGGGAGCAGACAGGTCTCGTGCCCCGGGCTCTAGACCCGAGGGAGTGCAAATTTCATTCTGAAACCTCTTTTTCAACATTACAAGGGCCGTCAAAATCTGCGCTTGCCCCAGGTGACCAAGCATCAAGTTGTGGCCCTGTCACAGAGCTCTGAAGAAATTGGAGTTTAATGCCTATCATGTTCAGGTGTACAAGAGTTGAAAGTTCCAGATCAGATCAAACATCAGAATTTTGTGCACCAAAAATTCCCATGTCTATCATGAAAAGCGTCTGCATTCAATCAAAATCGGTGTGTGGTGTACAATTTCGTGCCATAGGATAGCATGGGTCCAATTTTTCTTTTCTTAAGAAAGAGTCGATAGCAAACTGTTAAAGAATATTATTGTTTAATTCATTTCACTGTTGGATAAAAATTCACGTTTTTTGCAACAGGATGGAGCAACCTGCCATACGTCTAATGAGACCATAGATTTCTCCACACATTTTTCAATGATCATCTTATTTCAAAAGTATTGTGGTCACCAAGATCACTAGACCTGTCACCCCGAATTTTTCCTGTGGGGACATCTGAAAGCAAATTCACAAGAATAATCCCCATTTCATTGATGCACAAAAGAAAAACATTCAATCAGAGATTGAAAAAGTGAGTGTGCTTACAGAGAAAAGTCGTGAGAAACCTGGCAAAAAGAATATGCACTTGCATTCAAGCAAAAGGTTTTCATTCTGAAACGTTTTGAAAAAACTTTGTTTTTGTATCCACAAATGTTGATTCCTTTGAATTAATATAGTTTTTTTGGTTTATTTCTTGATAACATTTAAAAAAATCAAATATTTTAGAATGGATTGCATGACTTTTGGATCACCCTGTAGAAAACATTAAATCTTAGAATTTGGTAAATGAAAGTCCATTATATCGGGATGTGATAGTAAAACTTGTTAAATAGGAGTCTGCTATACCAAAGTCTTATTACAGAGCATTGGCATACGCAAAGGGAGGGGTTTTGGGGTTCTAACCTCCCTCCACTCAAGCCCAGATTATTGTGCAGGAAAAAACTTAAACCCGCCCCTCCTTGAGAAGAAAAAAAATTGAAACCCTCTTTCCCCCCTTGAGAAAATTCTGCATACGCCTATGTTACGTAATATGTCTAATAAAAGTTTATATATATGGGGGGATTTTGGGGAAAATTCTTCAAATCAGAGTTCAATATATCCAGTTCAGACTCTAACTCGCACAAGTACAGTCAACAAAATATTATAAATCTTATCATGGTAAACTTATAATTACCAATATGAAATAGTAATTATGCATAATAATCGGCAAATATAATAAATTTAGCATGAGATTCCTCATGTTTATCAATGATGCTTGGGTTATCATCATCAGTTAAAATTGATAAATTTAAGCAAACTTATCAAAATGGTTCGCAATTATGCTTAAATGGATTAAACACATTTACTGTGATGAGCATATTTTTCATCATGTTTTAAAAATATATTGGAGAAAGCTTCAGTTCAAGATCATGATTTGTGCATAAACGTGCTCGTAATCTAAAACATTTGTATATAAAAGCAAACTTACCCACAAGAAATTATGGGAACTTGAGTAATTCCAGCAATGATACTTTTCAAAGATAAAGTGCATAGGTTGCTTCACTCTGTGAATAATTAATAAACTGTTAACAAATTACATTTACAGCATTTGTATTATAATACAGTGGAACTTCCGTTAGACAAGACAAAAAGATAATTACAAAAATAAACACTATCTGACCGACCCAAAGAGGTGATACTTCCATAGATATAGAGTAACTTAAAACTTAGTGAGCAAAACTTGTTCCGTAAACATGCTTATTCAAATCACTCATAAATATAGAATCAAATTTCCCATAGAAAATAATAGAAACTCTGATCATTCATTTCAAAATTATTCGTTCACAAAAAAATTGCTACTGAAAACGGCATTCGATCAATAACACAATGATTTATAAGCAGTTTCCAGGCTATTAGGACATGGTCTTAAGCATTTTCTTCCTGTTGTTCTGCCACATCTGTGGCAGACTTCTTCTGAGGCTAAACAGACGTAGGTCTCTGTGACAAAGTCAGGTTGTAGGTCTCTGCTTGTTGTGGACACCTACGTCCGTTTGACCTCAGAAGATGCCTGCCACAGATGTGGGCGAAATGTCAGGAAGAAAATGCCTTAAACCATGGTCTAATAGTCCGGAAACTGTTTGTAAATCATTGAACACTGGCCATGAAAGCCTCAGACACTATGTAATACAATTTTTGTTCTTGATTAGAGTGGACCACATTTCCCAATGGTTTAAAACAAAAATAACCACTGAATACAGCAATTTCTTTTGCTTTAAACTTTGCTTTTGTGGTGAGGGGATCAATATTTCAGAACTGGTCATTTACCATTGGGTGACTGGAAAGGACAAAAAAATAACTTTTTGCACTGAAAATATTTTTCAGCTATAACTTTTGGAATAAAAGTCGCGTATCTGGACACTTCAGAGAAAATAAAATTAGAAATTCAAAAATAATGGAACTTTTCCATCTTAGTTGCCATATGCGCTTCATATTTGATTTCCCTTTTTTGCTTGCCAAAAATAATTTCCAAGATATTTTCTATGTGTTCTCTCTTATATAGATGCTCCAAGTCGAGAACTCTTTGGTGAAGGTGCTCTTTTTGATGAGAGCACCTGCGATTTCTTCAAATGTTTTGGGATGAGCGTGGGGAATGTGATGTGTCATATATATGTACTGCAATTATAGTAAAAAATGTGGAATAAATACAAATAACTTCCTAAAGAAGTCAAAGACCAATAAAGAAGTTGGACTACATCTATTCACACATGCTTAATGGGTTCTGAGGTAACTGCCGAACTGAAAACCATCTTGAGCTTGTGGAAAATCATAAAAAATCTGTACGCAAATGGCACATTACATTCTCCACACTCATTTCAAAAAATTCAAAGAAGGCATGGGTGCTCTCATACGAAGGCTTTTAACAGCTGGCTGATGCGAAGATGAATTTAGAAAAGAGAAAATTCAACTTCCTTCATGAGGAATCAAACCCATGTCCTCTCATTAGTTGGGTGAGCGCCCTAGACCACTAGACTACAAAGGCAATGAATATCTCAGTCTTTCCTCAGAGCTCGCGTGCACCGAACGGGACCGTACATGGACTGTCGGATCTAACTAAGGCCAAAGCTCACAGTTGCTCACACTGCCACCAGATGGTGACTTATTTGAGGATGATGTCGCTCTCTGTTCAGTCTTGGGTTCTCGACTTGGAACATGTACATAAGGGTGAACACATCACAAAAATATATTAGCAATCATTTTTTGGAGTTAAAAACATTAAGATGAAGTGCAAATGGAAAAAGTCTCATTATTTTTTAAGTTTAAAATTTTATTTTAATTCAAATTTTATTTTCTGTTAAATGTTCTAGATTAGGGTTGGCAGGTTTTTGACGGTTTAAACTGCCACGTCAAAAAACTATCACAAAAACCTTAAATATAAATAACCCTATATATTAAATATATAAGGTTGACAAATAACCTTAAATATTGTTTTTGAATAAGAAAATTCCCATTGAAAATACACATACTGATTCCATAGAATGTTGGAAATTGACTATATTATACAAAGAATAAATACTTAATATGATTGTAAAATAATTTTCTGCTCTCTACAGAATTATTTTGGACAATATGTGTATTTTTTCATATAAAATATGCAATTTGAATAGAGCATGACATAGAATTTGCAGGAGAAACTGTGGGACTATTTGATATTCCTAAATTCAAGATGAGATTCTCAACTTTCCAAAATTTTTTCAACTGCTTACATATGTGTATTGATATAAACCATCCGCTGGACTCTTTTTATGACAGATAGATGGTTAAAAAGTTCTTACGCCACATACGTAATGTTGGTTTCTGTTATTGAATTATCTAGATAATCACTGACACCTAAAACGATACCCTTATTATGCATAACATTAATTAGAATATAGCTAGCAATCAAAATACTAGATTGTAGGACTAAAATGCCCTTTAATTTGGCAGTGCTGATTACATATGCTTAAGAAAAGCTCTTATAAATTTATTCCTAGTGCTAAAGTAAGAAGCATAACATTGACAATAAACTTTTGCCTGTTTTAATACTTAAACTCAAAAACCTAACCTTGTGATCTCCTATCCCACATATTTTGAATAAACAGCTTTATTTTGCTTAGTAAATTGAACGTAGGGAATGGGTAGTTTAGATAGAAGAATGGACCATAAAATTATATATTATTGTGGTTTCAGATTCTTTGTATGTCAAAAAATTCAAAATTACAAATTGATAAATATTTTGTTTTAATTACTATAATAAATTAATGTTTAAAAATGAAATATTATAATATGCAAAAAAAGGGTAAGATTTTCATCACGTTATATACCTATTATGTTCAAAACATTATCCAAAAGCATTCCTTTAGATTTTTGATGGTATGAACCAGTTTTTGATAGTTAAACTCTTTACTGCCCAAGACGCCCGAAGATGGCCGTACATGCAAACAGTCGAAGACGGCTTAAATAGGGGGTATGGGTATGTTTTGGATGCTTTTGTTAACAACAGGGAGAGAAGAACAAAGTTCATGTCAGAGGAGGGAACCAAAGAGACAATTGGAGCACCCTATCAATGGGATTTTAAATACTGGAGTATTACAGAAAGATAACTGTACTCAATGTATTTTACAAAGAGATAATACTCTGGAGGGGGGGGGGGGTGGGAGAGAATGGGTGTTTTCAGTGGACAAATTATCTCTAAAAAAAAATCCATTGAAATGAAAGGATGAACGTCAATGCAAAGGATTGCATGAATAGAAACTCATGACGAAAGGGTGGGGAGAGGGAAAGTGGTCTACATTTGGACAAGTCCACTTCAAACACAAAAATCTCGGGATTTTCATGAACCTTGCAGGTCTTCTCTCTGGGCATTAAAGAGTTAAATTTTTGACGATTGTCATGTCGAACACCCAACCATGGTCTAGATACCTGATGTATACAGTCTAAAACTTATTTGCAGTTATTGAAATTATTATCAGTGAGAAAAGTTCTTTTTCCTGTATAATTTTTAATACTCCAATCAGCCAAATAAAGTAAATGACCAATTAACAAATATCAATCCCCTCACCATAGAAGAAAAGTTTGTGAGAAATTATCATCATATCCAGGCTAAGCCATCATAGAAATCACAACTTCTACATGTTACACCTGGAACAAAGAAAACAGTTTTTTTAATATATAGTGTAATATAACAAAATTATAATGAATAATACATTGCAATAATCTTAATTACAATAAAATAATTCTTACAAATTAATTTACTCTGTACCAGTTTCCCAACCTTTTTTTCCCAAGGGTTTCACGAGTAATTTGCAAGGGGTCTGCTCTCATGTAACTTACTACAGTGGCAATGAATAACAAATTTTACGGTGTGAAATTGTAATTTAGTCAATTTTTATGATATGCAAATTATTTTTAAAAAAACCACTACATTTTGTATTTTACAAGAAGGGGGATATATAGAAATTGTGAAGAAGCAGTGGAGTACTGACCTTGACAGGGGTCTGCGACATCAAAAAGGTTGGAAAGCACTGCTCTATACGACGAGAAAAAGGAGGACTATCGTTCAAGACAACTTAGTCTCACAGTTGTCTGTGAATTTATTCTTTTAGTGTGACTTTGAAAAAGAATCTGTCCAATGACACTTGCTCTGGCCTCATTTTTAAATTTTGAGGAAATGGAAAATCGCATTGTCATTGGCCAAATTCATTGCCCGCACTCTGCTACAGCTTTACTTGGGTGGGATTCTTTTCTACAAAATTTTCCAAAACATTTTATACATCTTTTTAATCTCATTTAAAGTGAGCGATTAGTTTTTTTCTTCCTCAGACGAGAGCCCATTCATAAGCTATTGCCGTTGCACACAATGGAGATTCATCAGTTTGTCTGTGGTCAACTTTGGCTATGTCCCTCTACTAGTCCTTGAATGACATTTCGATAACTGTCAATATCCTGAGTGGATATAGATTTTCCGTATTTTTCTACGTTTAACGTGTTGTATGTGTCAATACTTTTCTACCAGGACAACTTTCACAGGCTGCATTCGGCCCACAGTGGCTTGGGTTGTGCACCTCTACAGCTGTAATTTATGTATTTATAGAACCATGAATTTGGCTGAGAACTACGAATTGCATCCAGCTAGCATCAGGTACGGGTCCCAGAAGAAGTGTTGGGAGGGGCAATTTATTATTTAGGTTCGTTGAATCATCCCGTATTTTGCAGGACATCAATTTCCCCAATTATGTTTTGGCTCTTTGGGAGAGGTGATTACCCTCTTTTGGATCTGTGCTTGGCTGGCATAGATTTTGGGGGCTTTGACATTAATGATTAGGGCTAGGATTTTTATGCCCTATAAAAATTCATTTATGCCCTTAAAAAAACCTGCAAATATGTCCCATAAAGCAAAAAATATACATTCTAAAAAAATTTTCATTCCTATCTCAGATAGCATTAGTTTTAGTAAAACAATATGATAATGAGAAGTTTTGATGCAGTCGAGACTATTTTAAACCATTACTTAGTGCATGAGCGAAAATTGGCAAGCATTGGCATATGCAAAAGGGTGGTTTTGGGGTTGTAATGCCCCCCCCCCCCAAGACAAGATTATAGTGTTATTGTGCAGGAAAAACGTAAACCCTGAGAAAATCTCGCGTACGAGTAATGACTAGGAGTATTGGAAAATCACTATATCTTTATTTTTCACAGTTAAGTTTTCCCCTCAAATTCAGAACCAACATGCTGCCACCTATCAGTACAAATATCTAGTGAAGAACAGTCAATGTTGATGTTTTAGTAAAACACCTAGTTTTTCGTAAAAACCTACATTTTATGAACTGTAAGTTTTTACGAACTAATTTTCTGGTCCTAAACAATATAACATTTTTTTTAAACGTCTTTCGCATTCATGAACTATAATTTGTATTTTTCCTGTCCGTACAGGTTCATAAAAATGAGCATCGACAGTATTTAGCTCCAGAAAAGCATTGCACAAAGTTTTAAAAAAAATTCGAAATAATTCTTTAGTTTGATTCGTTTCAATTTGATTTTAGTTTCAAAATTTTCCACAAATGCTAAATTTCCCATGTGGACCAATTCTAGCTAATTTTTCCCTCGAATATTAAAAATTTCCCATAAGTTACCATCACTGTTTCAGATGATTAATCTATTTTCAGCCACGCACTAATGTACAAGAAGGGCAAGATATTTTATGCTCCAGGGGTACAATGCCGTTGCCGGATAACCTGAAATTCATGTTTTTTGGCCAATCAGTGGCGGTGTTTCATTTTTGGTGCATAAAAATCCTAGCCCTAAATGATACAATTTACATCCACTGTGCTTGTGCATGATTTTCAAAACGGTTGTAAAGATTATCAGTTGGCGTTCATATTTCTGTTGTTCAGTGGGTTTGACTCTTTAATAAATTGTCATAAATGGCCCAGGTTGGTGGAGGGGGATATGTTTGTGAATAACAGGGAAGAGAGCTCTTATCGGAGGCAGGAATAAAAAAACCCAGTCTGAAGCGGAATCGGAACAGCAAGGGAAAAAATTTACTTTTTATCCAAAATTATGAAACATGCGACAAAATACCTTAAAATTTTGAAAATATGCTCCATCACATAAAAATAGCAAAATATGCAACAATAAAAATAAAAAAGTGAAAAGAACCATAGGAAATAGATGTGGCGGCTACTGATGATACTCATGAAATGGGGGACCTGTCATCGTTCCCATTCTGTTTAAATTTCAAGTCTTTTGAATGATGGCATATTTTATTTCAGTGTAAATACCCGATGGCATTAAAATCACGTGCCGTAAGGTGACTACGCACGCACACACATAACTGCAAGCTTGACAAGCATGTATGTTCAATCATGCCAAAACAGTGATACGTCACCAACACCATCCTCTGGTACATTTTTAAACATTATTTGATGTTCTTATCATTCGGCTGGTAACCATAGGTAATAGCGCCAACTCAGGTCTGGCAATAAAAATAATAATTGTTCATCAGGCAGTGGTTTTCCAGCTGTAGTTTCTTTTTTCGAAATAACCCTGCACCATCATACCTGCACAAGCGCCAGTTCGTATACTGGAGCAATTTATGGATAATTCACTGACAAACAATTCAACACAAGTGAGCGAGCAAACGAGTGAGAGATCTTGTGATGTAGTGAATGACTGATCTGCTGAGATAGTGAGTGATTAATTGAGCGAGTGAGGTCAGCAAGTGACCTAAAGACTGAGGAGAACCAAGTCGGTCAGTGACCAAATGATTGACAGAGTGTGTTTGAGCATCGGATTGACCAAAACAGTGGTTACAGGAAAACTCGACAAGAGCAGGCGCAGGGAGGTAAACTTTGTGTAGCCCCCCCCCCCCCCACAGGCGGAGGAAAAACCACACAAATTCACCTCTGCTTACGAACACACTCTAGGAACCAATTAAAGCCGGGCTTTCTTAGGAGCAGCTTTTCTGTGCCGCGTGTGCAACGTGAATCGCCCAGCGCGACACGCCGCCCACTCACTCCCTCTGGTGCTTCCCTCCCTTCATTTTGTGGTTGTGTTTTCCTTCCCTTCCCTATAAAGACTAATGCCTAATGCATGCAGACGACAGAATAGCTGATGCCAGCCAGGGCCATATAATATATAGTCGCCCTCATGCGCCAAGCTAGGAAAACACGCGCGAAGCATGATTATGTAACACGTTTCTGCCGACGCAAAATAGTCCAATTCGGTTCACACACACATATGCGCGCGCGGCGCAAAAAACCTAATCCTAGGAAGCATCGGGTTAAGATGGCTCACCTGTCCTGTAATATAATGAAGTTGGAAACTTTTTCCCCAGTGGGGGGAAAAAAATGCGTTAATCGATTGATTGCGATGAGTTTGCACTGATTTCGGTTGAGAAAAGCTGAAGTTAAGAATGACAGACATACAACACAAACAATAACACTGAATCATCCACAGACCACTCACTAGCGGCTAAAAATCCGACATTCCCTACTGAACTCGACCAATCACAGAGTAGCGGGAATGAGTTACTCTCGAACCGTAAATTTAGCGGCGTAAACACTGTAAGAGAAGTGTAAACAACAGATTGAAACCTTCCGAGCTGGAGAAAAGTTAAAATAGTTCCAGAAGGAAGTGGTTGGGCCGTAACTATAGACCGTTCAAGTATTACTTAAGCAAAATTTTATGGGATTTTACCCCTCCCCAACCCCACTTGTCAGCAAAATCAATTAAACTGGACCAAAACCTTCTAGATTAGTACCGTTATTAACCAAGGGGCTGCCCTCCCCATTCTCGAGAGATATGCGGGTGGGGGATATAATAATATATTGTATAATGTATACCCCTCCCCCCCTCGTGACCTCCAAGAAATGAAAATTGAATTTAAAAATTTAAATTCAAATAATTTTAATGAAATATTGTATAAAAATATCTGTACTGTTTTCATTAATTTCTGTAAATTTAAAATGTTTTTTGAAAGCTTGTGATGAGAGGAAATATTTTACCCTGTACCCCCCCCCCCCTTAAAGGTAGGTCCTGTATAAGTAAGCTGACCATATTTCCTCGAGAGAAATACGGGACATTGCGTTTCCAAATACGGGACATCGCCAATTATCGCCAAAAACAACGCCAAATCCAAACAAAGTTGCCAAATATTGTTGAAATTACGGAAAAATCCCAATGGCGGGAAATGATGCAAATTGCAGTGGATTACAATGTATTCCACGAAAGACAAACGTTCAATCAAATGTGGGAGATTAATATTCTCATATATAGTTGTAATTATCGTAAAATAATTTATAAGTTGAAAAATAATGTCAATCTTTGACTTCAATAAAGAATAAAAATTCAAGTTGGCTTCGTGTAAAATACGGGAAAAACCGGGACACTTTTGCCAAAAAGTCGGGACGGCCAAAAAAACAGAAAATACCGGGACTGTCCCTTGAAATACGGGACGTATGGTCACCCTATGTATAAGGCCCCTCTTTACTTCTGAAAAAAGTAATTTCAGAATTTATGCAAGAAGAAATAAATACTGTAATTTCGGAATTTATAAAAGAAATAATTCTAGAATAAATGAAGGAAATAGTTCTAAAATAAATGAAAGAAATAATTCTAAGAATGAATGAAAGAAATCTAAAATTTAATTAAGAAATTATTCCAAAACTAATCGAAAATTCAGAATTAATGATAGAGATAATTCCAAAATTGATGAGAATCCTGAATTATCAAAATAAATAATTCCAGAATCGATTCAGAAATAAAAAATTTCCTATGTGAAGCTCAAGACAATAACCCACATGATTGAAACACTTCTGACACCATGGAGAAGTGATCAGCCCAGTTTCCCAAACTTTAAATTTTTTCCTCCTTGTCAACCAATAACTTCTGAGGGGGTGATGAAATGGTCCAAGAGGAGCGAAGGCTGTAACGAGATGCCTTTGAATTTCCCTATAGATTAATGATTTAAAACTCATCTCGCCTGTTGCTTGCTAGAACCCAAGAGTGCTGTTCAACAACCCAATTGGAAACCATTTCAAGAATTAACATTATGCTGGGTGTAGTCAAAGCAAGGCCAATGGGGGGTGGGATCGAAAGGGGTAGATTTCTCTCTCTTCCCGCAGAAAAATTTTCTGACTATTTAAGAGAACTTCAGATCTTAAACAGTTACCTGAGACGCGGGTAGATGTCTGGCCAAGATTTTTCTGAGATCCTACCTGACTAAAAATGGTCTGCCTATGAATTTACATGTACACTAAAGAAAATTTGAAGATACTGCCAGGCTCGGGTGAGTTTGTGTTAAGATGACACTGTTCCACCCGTGTAAGACATATCATTTCCAATCATTTCTCTTCATGCTACAAATTCGCTGTTGAAGGGCCCATGAAAAGTTTGATCTGCGGGCCCACAAAATATCCCAGCGTAGGGCCTTGCTTCACGCTGTGGGGGCCATGATGGTCCATAATCACCGGATTTATGACATTTACGGTAACTTACACAAAAAATGTGTAGGTTACCCCACGTCCTTCAACTGGGATCTTTGGCGTCCCATCCCCACAGTAAATTTGTTCTGTGAAAAATATAAAAAAGTTAAAAGAATCATCCTGAGCTCTGTCAGACTCGTAATTGTGGGTGGACATGGGTCACCAGCATAGGCGGATACAGACTTGAACATCTGAGGGAACACGATGACGTCAATTCATATATTATATATATATGCTTACGGCTGGGATCTCAGGGCCGCAACCAAGGCCCCCACATGGGCGGGTCTGACAGGGCTCTAGCTCTGGGGCCCGAGACAATTCTCATAATTTTTTGCTTTTTCACGCTATAAATTAACTATAGAAGGACCCGTGTAAAGTCTGACCGGGAGGGGGGCCGTAAAGGATCCCAGCCTAGGGGCTCTGCTCCAGGATGTGGTGGCCATGGCCGCAACTGGGGGGGCAGGTGGGTCTAGTGCCCCGGGCGCTGAACCAGAAGGGGGCGCCGAATTCACCTTTTAACTGTTTCTTCTACATCAAGGGGCTCTTCATCAAAATGCTGGCTTGCCCCGGATGACAAAATATCTAGTTGCGGCCCTGCTCGGGGTATACACCTCAGGAACCAACTTTTGCAAGGGCCCTGGGCATGGCCCACACGAGGTTGGGGCTGACAGATCTCCAGCCCTGGGGCCCAGGAATATGGACGAGATGGCCTGGGACACTTCTCAGTATTTTTCACGTTATAAATTTTTCACATAGGGGCCCGTGAAAGATCCCAGCCTAGGGAGCCCTGCTCCAGGATATGAGGACCATGGCCTTGAGCAAAGCAGACATTAAGTAACCCCCACCCCTCTTATATAATCTGCACTAATAAATCCGCGTGAACCGAATAGGACCATTTCCGGTCGGCAGAAACGTAAAAAAACTTAATTATGCTAGGTGTTTGTATTTTCCTAGCGTGGTGCATCTGTTCCATCGTTTGCATATCCACATATTTTTGCCTTTTTACACAATAAAGAAGGAAGAGAAAAATCGATGAAATGAAAAAAAAATGATTATTTCTTGAAATTAATATTCATATCACAAAAAAATCCGATGAAAAGGGGGGGGGGGGGCTTTTCTTTTCAATATTTCCTATTCCGCTTCAAGTATTTTTTTCCCGTGGTATTTATGTTAGGATGTTTGCTAACGTTATTATTTTGTCGCCAACGATAAATTTCCAGGCCTGACCACCATCTACTAAATTAACCAATCCGGGAACAGAATACGGGCTTCCGAACATTTTGTCTGTAGATATCGTGAACATGCGCTAGTGACCACTCTAAGATGTTCGCCGTCTTCTTTATTTATACAGGGTTTTATTCCTGAGGGCTTCATATAATCTTGAGAAAATATTGAAAAACTAAAATTTTTGATTACAGTCCATACTTGACGAGACATCTGACACAAATTCGAAGAAGTTGTTCTTTAATGTAAATAAATGAATAATTACATTATCATCAATTATCAAAACCCATGAACGGCAATTATAAAATTCCACCTTCCATGTTTAAGTGGGGGGGGGGGGGGAAAGGAAAATGATTCGCGCCTAAAGCCGGGTTTTCCTAGGAGTAGAATTTCTGCGTCGTGTGCAGCGCGAAAACGCTGATTGGTTGAAAACCTGAAATTCAGGTTTCTTTCAGGTATTTTGACCAATCAATGTTTTCACGCAACACGCGCTGTAGAAACCTGCTCCTAGGAAAACCCGGCTTAAAGCCTAAAATATTTAGCTGTAGGGGCCGGTGATGAAGCCTTTTTTTCCCGAGGGAGCCGGCTGGGCTCTTGGGCCTCCTTTCCCTACTAGTTGTCGGACCGAAGCCTCCAATGCCGGCAGGGCATCGCCTCTTTCCAGGTTGGTCCACAGGTCAATGCACCTGTTTCCTCTACATTCCATGCAACAGTCAATTTTACAATTTGCCAAAGAATCATGTGAAGAAAAATGTACGTGTGCCACGTCAAGAAAATGTGACAGTTACAATAAAAGAACATATGCAAACTGTAAAACAATACCAAATCGTGCGCCTCTTATGCATGTGCGACGAAAAATTCGATTGTTGATGCCATAGCACCGAATAGGGGGCACATTACAGGGGGCCGGTGGGCCTCCTGGCTTTCTTTTTCCTGGGAATGGACATGAGAGTGCGAAAGTCATAGTTACAATTTTCAAAAGAATCGTGCATAGAATAATGCACGAGTCATATCAGAAAATGCGACAGTTACAACAGAAAAAATATGTGCAAACTATGAAACAAAACCAAATTGTGCGCCGGTAATGCATGTGCGACGATAAAATTCGATTATTGATGCCATAGCACCGAATAGGGAACAAATTACATGGGGGAGGGTGGGCCTATCTGCCTCTTTTTCCAATGCGGCCGGTTAATTCCAATGGCCAATAACTTCTCCCCTGGGAAGTTACATTCGAGTGCAACAATCAGATGCAATATAAACTGAAGAGCCAAAAAAACTGGTGCAGGCATGCGTATGCAAATAAAGAGATATGGAACCAATCAGAGTACGGCGCTGTGGTCGACAACGCCTATATAACACAACAAGTGTCTGGCATAATTGTTAGATCGGTTACTGCTGCTACAATGGCAGGTTATCGAGATTTAAGTGAGTTTGAACGTGGTGTTATAGTCGGCGCACGAGAGATGGGACATAGCATCTCCGAGGTAGCGATGAAATTTGATTTTCACGTACGACCATTTCACGAGTGTGCCGTGAATATCGGGAATCAGGTAAAAAAATTAAATCTACGACATCGCTGCGGCCGGAAAAAGGTCATACAAGAACGAGACCAACGACGACTGACGAGAATCATTAAACGTGACAGACGTGCAACCCTTCCGCAAATTGCAGCAGATTTCAATGCTGGGCCATCAACAAGTGTCAGCGTGCGAACCATTCAACGAAACATCATCGATATGGGCTTTCGGAGCCAAAGGCCTACTCGTGTACCCTTAATGACTGCACGACACAAAGCTTTACGCCTCGCCTGGGCCCGACAACACCGACATTGGAATGTTGAGGACTGGAAACACGTTGCCTGGTCTGACGAGTCTCGGTTCCAATTGCTTCGAGCTGATGGACGTGTACGGGTATGGAGACAACCTCATGAATCCATGGACCCTACATGTCAACAGGGGACTGTTCAAGCTGGTGGAGGCTCTGTGGTGGTATGGGGCGTGTGCAGTTGGCGTGATATGGGACCCCTGATACGTCTAGTCTAGATACGACTCTGACAGTTACGTAAGCATCCTGTCTGATCACCTGCACCCATTCATGTCCATTCCGACGGACTTGGACAACTTCAGCAGGACACCCCACACGTCCAGAATTGCTACAAAGTGGCTCCAGGAACAATCTTCTGACTTTAGACACTTACGCTGGCCACCTAAATCCCAGACATGAACATTATTGAACATATATGGGATGCCTTGCAACGTGCTGTTCAGAAGAGATCTCCACCCCCTCTTACTCCTACGGATTTATGGACAGCCCTGCAGGATTGATGGTGTCAATTACCTCCAGCACTACTTCAGACATTAGTCGAGTCCATGCCACGTCGTGTTGTGGCACTTCTACGGGCTCGCGGGGGCCTACACGATATTAGGCAGGTGTACCAGTTTTTTGGCTCTTCAGCGTATCAAGAGCCGTGTGCGGAAAAATATATCAGTGCCACATAAAAATATAGAACAGAAACAATAAAAGAACATCAAATCGTCTGCGGGTTATTTCAGTGCGGCAAGAAAAAATCAAATTCAATTGTTGATGCCATAGTGGCCATTTCCAATGTGGCCAGCTGGGCCCTCTGACCTTTTTCCCTGGGAAGTTACATACGAGTGCGACAAACAATTTCTGGGTGATCACAACGATGGCTGCGAAACAATGACGCTGGTCCCCTACAGCAAGTTCCGAGAGTATTCCAAAACCTTTTATTCCCACGGGTTCTCCGAATCTTCTTCGTCATTAAAATTTCGGTCTACATACTCGACTCGTCTATTGACCAGTCTGGATTATCTCCTGAGTGGGTCCCTGGTGTCGCCTCCTCCACCATGGAGTGTAGTCGCGAACTGAGTAGCGTGTGAAAGTCAGTTTAATGGACGACGTCAAATGCCTTTTGTCGTCGGACGCAATGTCGGCTGTTGCCATTGAGAAGAAATATAAGGTATATTTCTCCTCTAATTATCCTTATTTCTTACTTCTCCTCTATAAAGCTGTTACCGATTGTGTAGCTTATCGCTTCCTGTGTACGACCATCTCACGTTAATAGAAGCGTCTCCTGACAGTACAGCTTTGTTTTCCTGAGATTGTTTTTTGCGCCGCGTGAACCGAATCAGACCATTTCGCGTTGGCAGAAACGTGTTACATATAATCACGCTACGCGCTTTTCTAGCTTGGCGCATCAGCTCAGGGCGGTTATGTAGCATATGGCCATTTTGGCATCAACTATTCCGTCGTCTGCATACTCCGGCTTGAAGGGACGGGAAAGAAAACGCAACAAAAATGAAGAGAAAACGGGAAACGCGCGGCGCATTTGACTTCTCCAGAAGCAGTCCACCAATCACGCCCAACGTAAAGCGCTGTCATGAGCCGCATTGAACCCTGTAGGAAAACAGTCATAATGGTTTTCTTACTGGTGAGTGGACGGCGTGTCACGCTGGCCGATTCACGTTGCGCACGGCACAGAAAACCTGCTAGGAAGCAGGTTTTTTTTTTGCGCAGCGTAAACCGAATAGGACTATTTCGCATCGGCAGAAACGTATAACGTTATCCCGCTACGAGTTTGTGTTTTCCCAGCGTGACGCATCAGTTGTTCTGTCGTCTGCATGCTCTGAGTAATCGCTATATCCCTCACTAATCCCTCTCTGGTGTTGGTTCTGGTCTGAAGGGAAAAGAAACGTACGGCGCATAACGAATTTGACTCCTGCAGAATAAGGCGGCTTTATTCTAAAGGTTACACTCCGGCCTACTAAGAGCTAATCACGCCCGAAGGCGCTGACGTATTGCGCTCAGCAGCAAGGCCGTCTTAAGAGCAACATGGGCCCCCGGGCCAAATGATTTTTCTGAGGCCCTACCAGGCAAATTTTCGAAAATCTCAACCATATCCCATTTTTGTGAGGCCCGGGTGGGCCCATGCCTTAAGATGGCACTGCTCTGCAGGAAAAGTTATAGCCTCTAGTAAGGTGACTTGATAAGGATATTATTCTAGTGGCTATAGCCACTGTAAATAGCTTATACAGACGCCAGTTTCCTAAACTTTACATTCCAATGCCCCCTTGATCAGCAATTTTTTTCCTTCCATCGCCCCCAACTCAAGTGAACCCATGTTGCAATGTTAAGTCTGTAGCTTCTATCGCCCCCCCCCCGGACCATCCCATTGCCCACTTTGGGAAACACTGCCCTAGTCTCCCTAGAATGCCCCCAGGTTTTTCATGTATTTTCAACGAAGCCAACTTGAGAGAGACTTTTATTCTTCAAATCGACAAATAAAATTATCTTCCGAACTCAGAAATTATATTACGACTACAAATAAGAATGTATTCATCTCACATATTTTCATATTTTAATTTACTGCAAATTAAAGTGGCGCTTTATTTTCTCCTATTAGCACCATTACAAGATTGATCGAAAGACTGGTTATTTGTGGAGATGAAGATTACAAGGAAGAAAATTCATCACTGTTTCCACGGGGACGTGAACCCCCGTCTTTCGCTTGCCGGACGAGTGCTCTACCATCTAAGCTATGGAAGCAGATAGAATATTTCAACCCCTGTTGACCTATGTCATTTACGAGCTATTAGTTGATTGTTGACGCCGTCCATGTACGGTGCCTTTCAACATATATATATACGCTCCATGGTTGTAGCTTAGATGATAGAGCACTCGTCCGGCAAGCGAGCGACCGGGGTTCGAGTCCCCGTGGGGGTAGTGATGAATTTTCTTCCTTGTAATCCTCATCTCCACAAATAACCAGTCTTTCGATGAATCTTGTATTGACAAGTGGAGAGAGCATTTCTATATGCATATTAGCACCATTGCTTACTTTT
The DNA here is from genome assembly GCF_987345545.1 of Pholcus phalangioides. NCBI lineage: Eukaryota > Metazoa > Arthropoda > Arachnida > Araneae > Pholcidae > Pholcus > Pholcus phalangioides. Next base: position 7,739,973 of record NW_028301617.1, on the reverse strand, counting down.
GACAATGTCCCGTATTTCTCTCGAGCAAATATGGTCAGATTAATCATGCTGCGTTAAGTGGTCGCGTTGCACACGGAACAGAAAACCTGGTTAAAGGTAGGGTGACCATATTTCCCGGGACAGTCCCAGTTTTTTCAGCTGTCTTGACTTTTTTGCAAAACTGTCCCCGTTTTCACGTATTTTCCGCAAAGCCAACTTCACTTTTTATTCAAATTAATGATTAAAAAAAATCTTTCCAACACAGAAATTACATTACGATAATTACGACTGCAAACAGGAATATGCATCTCACACATTTGTCTTTTTTTAAATTCACTGCAAATTGAAGTGGTGCTTCATTTCCCGGAATTGGCGCGACTTTTTTCTGATTTTAAACGAGTTGGTGACTTTGCTTACTTATGGCATAATTTTTGGCAATGTCCTGTATTTAAAAAGCTCAATTATTCGTATTTTTCTCCAGTAAATATGGTCAGCCCAGTTAAAGGTTTTGGAGAAATGTCCCAGAACCAGGAAACTTTCTTGAATTCATTTAATCAAAAACGTTGGTACTGGTAATTTTCAACAAATTGATTGAATACAATATTATCATAAATTTTCGAAAGTTCCATGAATTATCGCATTTTGCTTGGGATGAGGAGTGATTCCCCCCCCCCCCCATAGCCTCCTAGATAGTATCTAGGAAGTTTTGCCCTTATCCTAATCAACGCTTACCCGTGGCTTCCTAGAGTAGTTTAATAAAGAATATCTTCGGAAAACCCTTTTGACAAGGTAGAAGCGGGGGGGGGGGGGGTGACTTGAAGGTCTGCCAAATTTCTTGTTCAACCACTTTGCCCCCCCCCCCCCCCCGAATGAAATTTCTGACTATGGGCCAACGTTCCACAGTAAACAGTTTGAGAACCCCTGTACTGGGAGTGTAACAGGACAAAGGGATCTCTCATAGATAGAAATTTCCATGCTCAAGTTCACTATCTCCTAATTAGGCTATAATAGCTGCCATGATCTGTGCACATGTAGCGCTTCTTTTGCAATGACTTTCACATAGTGAAGACATGTGTTAGAAAAAAAAACCTTTCTTCAGTTCATGGTCAATTTCTTTCACCCTACCACATTGTTTCTCAGTTGGAAGACTTTCACAAGGGAATCTACCCATTAGGGCTGTGCTCTTTCACTGACAGTGCTCCAGCCTGGGAATGATTTTTTGTTCACTATAAATTCACAGTAGAGGGGCCGCCAAAAATCATAAACTGGGGGGGCCCCGGCTGCAGGAGCCTTAAGTGTTCGAGCACCCACATTAATTTGTGGCACTTGGTCTGAGCATCCCCCAGCAAAGGATTCAGAAATCAATGTGTTTCCTACTTAAAATTCAAGACGAGCACTCACGGGTTCGAAACACTTCTGATGCCTCTGGTAGGAGCCATAAATCTATGGAAAGTTCCATACATTATAAAAGTTTCTTAATTTTCAATACTCATTAGACAGTTTTATCCCAACTCTTCACAATTTCTGAAAAAAAAAAAGAACTTTAGCCTGGGCAGGGTGTAAAAAAAACAACAGTTTTTTAAAACATTTGAAGAAAATAAGTAATATACGCAATATTTTGTTCAAAAGCAAAAAATCAAACATTTACCGGCGCTATCGTCGTCATCTGAGAACTGTGATTTTGAATCCCTTAAACAAGCGTGCTGGTATTCTGGATCATTTGAATCTGATAACTCACAAAGAATCGTGTGCTAATATATCTCTTAAGTTCAGCTAAATCATCCGCATCTGATCAGTCTAAAAATTGTTTATGAGACATCTTGAAACACAACAAACATGGCTACCTTACCTATAGGAAGACAAATGTGTTTCAACTATATACTTACTTTACATTGTTTCATAAAGCTACATCCGTTGGCTGCTGTCATCTATGTATATATATTTTTGGAACTTAAGATTTATATGGATTATGTTTAAAAACACTGGGAACATATATATTCACATATAGAGTTAAGTTCCTTTGAACAAAAACAGCATTCTGAGTCAGGCTCGGGCTTAGACCCGAAAGTGTTAAAATGATAGCCTTTTATTAGAGAATATTCTCAGAGTTTTCAGTTGCTAAACTAAAGGAATTGTAAAGATTTTTTTTTAAATATTTTTAAAATACGATAATTTTTTTTACAAATAAGTTCAAAGCAAAAATAAAATAAAAATTACTTGACAAAGAAAACTGTTCCTTCAGCACTTTCTAATTATTTTTTAAAATTATCTAAATATAAAATTAATATCATTATTTATCAAATGGATATAGCTGTTAATTTTTTTCAATGGACATCCACTCAAATTTTAAATCATCCACACTTATTTGCATGTTTGTCAATTGAGTCATGCTTTATAAGTTTAATTCTGTGTTCAGATGGCAAAATGTTATGTCACTAATTTTAGATTTTGCAATAGCAAATTTGTAAATATACCAACATGCTACACTGTGACTTATTATAATTTGCCTCCACAGTTTTCTTATAAACTGAAAGAGAAGAAGAAGTTCTGCCACCTTCAAAATTTTAGCAAACAGGACTCTGGAATGCGAACAACTCAATTTTTTGGGAAAAGTGCCTTAACATTTTGCCATCTGTGAGCAGAATTACATGCTAAAACCTTTAATTTCTTACTTCTTTTTATATCTCATAATCAATTTAAATATTTTGTACAGTTACTTTTGCTTGCAGTAAAATCAAACAAAATATAGCTTTTTTTACCAATGCAATCAATTTAATACTCTAATTGTTGTTTGTTAAAACTTATTCCTGACCATGTTACACATTATAAACAAGGTGAACGGTTTTATTATTTTAGCCCTTCCAGAGAATACTTTTGAATATTCTCTAATGAGAATCAAAAGATTATTAACAAGAATTTTACATCTTTAATTTTGCCCCATTATTCAAGATCAAAATTTGTAAGTCTTTTACCAAATGTACATTTCACTTACATATGGGGGATTAAAGTTAGGAGTAGTATACTCCATGAATGAATCCTCATTTTACAAAAAAAGGCTCTACTAGAATTTTTTTTTCAGATTTCCATGTTTAAAATTTTGTCATTTCACGATTTAGGAATAAACTATATATTGAAGCTGAGACTTAGTTAATTTTTTTAATAGTTCTAAATTTCATTTCTGCTCTTTCAATTTGTGACGAAATCGCATGATATTTTTATATATGATAACTGGTTACTTAAATAACAAATGACATTAATGATTATTTGAGAAGTTTAAAAAAATTGGGCATCAATTTAGCGTGTTTTCTTTGCAATTAATGTGAATTTCCAATAAATTAACTTTTTAATTCATATAAATTGACTTTATTCAGTTAAAATAACATAGTTATGATTTTGTAAAACCTCATATGAGGTTTTTCAAAACTTCAATTAATCAATTATGTTTATGTATTATTATTTGTATCAATTTATACAAATTAAAAGTCAATTTATAGGAAATTCACATTAATTGCAAAGAAAATACATGAAATTGATGCCCAATTTTTTTAAACTTCTCAAATAATCATTAATGTTATTTAAGTAACCAGTTATCATGTACAAAAAAACTCATATAATATATAGCTATCACATAATATTATGTGGGAAAAAAATATTGAAGAAAAAAATTTTGTTTTTAATATTTAAAAAAAATTATTTCTGTTCATGGCAAAAAAAAAAAAAAAATCAGATCAAAAATTAAGATAAAGTTCCTGAAAATTTTATTTTTGAAAAAAATAAATTTTAAAAAATACTTGGCACTTCTCTATCATTAGACTTTTTAATTTCAAAAATTCATGTTACATACAAAAATTTGATGGAAATTAATTTTTTTTAAACAAAACGTTGTGCAAATAGGCCGCAACGTCTGTCAAAAATGTGTTAGGTGAGAATTATAGAAAATCCCGAGGCCAGGATTACACTATAAAAGCTTTTTAATAAAACTTGAAAAAATGCAACCAACAAGCTTAATGATTACCTTATATAGCAAATGTAACTCACAGGCTTATTGGTTGTTTTTTCAAGTTTTGTAAAAGATATTCTATAAAACTTTTATAGTGTAATCCTAGCCTTACACCCTTTGATTTTAACCCTCTCATATACAGTAAAACCTTACTTTTGAAGACAATGGTGGGACAAAAAAAGTTTGTCTGTAAAAGAGGAGTGACAGTTAATAAGGGGTTTGAAAAGCATACTTTTATTATACATAGGGAAATTATTATTTGGCCATAAAAGAGGGGTGTCCATTAAGAGGGGTTTTACTGTATATTCACTTATATAAAATACATGACTTTTCTATTTAAAAATTATCACAACACAATGATCTGGAGCTTTTTGCATTTAATCAAGGCAGAGATATCTGAAATCTTTTATCCTTTAAATGCCAACTCAATATGGTTTTCTTAGCTGCAAATCCTGCTGACAATTTTAATCCCCTAGCCTTAAAATTTTAACTGTAAACAATACAATAATACAGTTTCGTGCAATGGGAACTCTTTCATGCTTATCAAGAAGTTTCAAAAAACTTTTCATTGTAATACAAGTATGGGTTTTTCTATTTATGGGTACCTTTCTGTGCCTATTTCAAGCAGAGAAATTTTAGAAAACCATTCAACCACACAAATCACATTCCGATTTTCTCCAAGATGAAAAATCAGTTTCAGTAAGAATAGTGTAAAATATATTACTTCAAAACTTGTGTGGGTTTTCTCAAGAATGGACCTTTTTGTGTTTACCCAAGTAAGAGTTGGTAGAAAACATTTTACCGCAAATAATGCATCCGTATGGTTTTTCATTAGTGTGGATTTTTTTGTGTTCATTTAAGTAAGATAGTACTGAAAACCTCTTATGACAAACATCACACTCATGTGGTTTCTCTCCAGTATGTATCATTTTATGTTTACTCAACACAGCATTGTCTGAAAACTTTTTACTACAAACATCACATTCATATGATTTTTCTTCATTGTGGATCCTTTTGTGTCTATTTAAGTCACATAAATCGAAAAACCTCTTACAACAAACCCCACACTCATGTGGTTTTTCTCCAGTGTGTATCCTTTTGTGTTTATTCAAGACTGAATTATCTGTAAACTTTTTGCAACAAACATCACATTCATATGGTTTGTCTTCATTATGGATCCTTTTGTGCTTATTCAAGTAAGATAATACCAAAAACCTTTTATGACAGACATCACACTCATACTCTTTCTCTTCATTGTGGATCCTTTTGTGCTTATTCAAGGTAGAGTTGTCCGTAAACTTTTTACAACAAATATCACATTCATATGATTTTTCTCCAGTGTGGATCCTTTTGTGTTTATTCAAGGTAGAAATTTCTGAAAACTTTTTATAACAAACATCACATGCATATGGTTTCTCTCCAGTATGGACCCTTTTATGTTTATTCAAGGTAGTACTATCCGTAAACATTCTACCACAAACATCACACTCATATGGTTTTTCTCCAGTGTGTCTCCTTTTGTGTGTGTTCATGGTAGAGCTGTCTGAAAACTTTTTGTAACAAATATCACATTCAAATGGTTTTTCTCCAGTGTGGACCCTTATATGCTTCCTCATGGCAGATTTACTTGAAAACATTTTACTGCAAACAATACATTCATGTGGTTTTTCTCCAGTGTGAATTCGTTTGTGTTCATTCAAGTGATAGTCACTCGTAAACTTTTTATTGCAAACATTGCATTCACATGGTTTCTCGGCAGTGTGGACAAGTTCATGTCCTTTTAAAGTAGAGATGTTCGTAAATCTCTTACCACAAACATCACATGCATATGGTTTTTCTCCAGTGTGGCATCGTTTATGCACATTCAAGGAAGAAAGAAATGAAAATCTTTTACCACAAACATCACATTCATGTGGTTTGTTTCCAGTGTGGCCCTTTTTGTGTTCATTCAAATGAGAGAATTGAGAAAACTTTTTGCTACAAATATCACACTCATATGGTTTCTCTCCCATATGAACCCATTTGTGTTTATTCGAGGAAGATTTATCAGAAAATGTTCTACCACAAATGTCACACTCATATGGTTTTTCTCCTGTGTGAACCCGTTTATGTACTTTTAAGCTGTATTTGGAAGATAAACCTTTACCACAAGCATCACACTCATGTGGTTTCTCTTTGGTTGGGACCATTTTTCGCTCATTTAAGTTGGAGTTGCCTGAAGACATTCCACTGGAAACATCATATACATTTGGCATTTCTTCAGACTGCAACTGTTTACATGAATGCATTGGTGGTATCTCTGAAATCAATGCACAAATCAATTAGATGCAGCTTTCCATCAGAAGGGATGGGAGCATGAAAATCAAAATGAAAGTGACACGAGAATCTTTCACTGCAAAATCCACATTTGAATTGTTTTTCTCCAGAATGAATGATCTGCTGCTTTAATGCAATTGACGGTGGGAAAATTTTATTGTAAATATCACACATAATGGTATGTTTTCTTTATGGTGAGGCTAATTATGGAGAACTTTGTCAACCTAAAAATATCATGTTCATGTTGGTTTATCAGCAACTTTTTTCTCCTTGTTGCATATGTCTTCACTTCTGTATGTCTTTTTGAATGGGATAAATAGATGACCCTCTTCAAGACCCTTTCACAGATAATTGCGTTTATCTAATCTTCTATCGCTATGGATCCAATAACAAATTTAATTACAGTGTGTAGATCTTCAACAGATATAATTTTCTCTTCTTTTTAGGAAATCCAGTCATGAATGAGATATCAGTAGAATAGATTTTATTGACACTCCATATACCTTTTGTATTGCATTGAAGAGTGTTTTTTCAAATGGATATAATTTGGTACGAAATTATGAGATACAGAATAAAAAATAAAAACTTCACTGCTTCCCGTCAATTCTAAATTCAGTCAAATGATGTTGTAGAACCTATCATGTTGTGCCTTAATCACTTTTAAAATATTGGTGGAAATACTTTTCCTTGAAGAAAATTTTCTGTCTGATGAGTCTTTCCAAGTACCTGGTAATAGAAAATAATGGCGTTAACATACTGATGGTAGGTTTTTAATAATATACTGAACACACAATTTTTTTAACTGATTGATTGGATCTTATGTGGTGCACAACTTGTTCATCAATTATTATTTTTTTTTTTTTCAAACATTATAACAAAACATCTAACATCGGTTTTAGATATTTCAGGCTATAGAGGAGACTATCATATCTGTATGCTCAATTTGTCTTTTTGAACTATTTCAATGAGGTTTTAAAACATTTTAATAATTTTTGGTCATATAATTTCAGAGATACAAACTGGAACTCTAGCATTTACCGCTAGGGGAAAGCTGTGAAGTACTTCATTACAATTTTTACTATACCCAGACTTGAATCACCAGTTATTTGAGCCAAAATGGACTTGAGCTTTTGCTCTGTGTATAGAGTACTGTGTAGAACACACTAGAAATTATTTTAATTTGCATTGCAGACATCAAAAGATGTCAATTGCATTGGTGAAGTTAATTTTCTTGATTACAATGATTAATGCATTTGGCACACACACAAAGCCAAACACTGTTTTCCTAATGTTTCTATATTTGTATATAGGCTACAGTAGACGCCACATATTAGAATCACAAATAATGTTATCACTTTTGCTAAATATGAAATGGACAATATCATAACACACACACATGGGAAAAAATTTATTCGTAGTTGTCAGGACTTCAGATTATGTTATCAATTTTTTTTTAATAAAAAGTTTTTCTTTTTGTATATTTTGAAGCTAAGGTGGAACAAGATTAATTTTTCCCCACAAGTTATCATCATCAATCTGATAGAGTCTAACAGCTGGACTATGTAGGAGATATAGGCCGCTCTAGTTCCATATATGCGTAGAGCTATTTCGCAATTTCTTTCCTATAAGGTGTAAAAAAAAGTATATTTCTTGGTCAGTTTCTCTTTCAACTGATCACATTCACAGTTCAGTGAAAATAGAGCTTAGTTACCCTTATAAGCATCAATCAGGTGCCAAGACCTCGGGTTTCAACCTGACACATAATGGGGTGGGGGAGAATAAGTTTTCTGCTCTCACTAAATTTTTTTCATCCTTCTTCTTTTTACTGCAGTAAATAATTCTTGTTATAATCTGGAATAATCGAACATATTTCAACATTTACTTTATGAAATCCATGGAACTGAATGGATCGTACACTGGTAGTACCCAATTTATAAAAGAAATCATGAAAATGGGAAATAAAATTCATCAGAGATATAAATTCAGGGGGGGGGGGGGGGAGTGGTTGAAGCCATTGCAGAGGCTCAAACCAATAGAAGCAATTTAACATAGTAAAAAACAATGTAAAAAATATATGCTGAAAGGTGACTGTGAGCAGAATATGCAGCACCACCACTCGAAGGATGAAACTGAAATGACGCAGAAGTTCAACAAACCAGCAGTTCACAAAATGTTTCATCCAATCGCTAACATACAAAACATTAAAATGTGACACAAAAGAGGGGAAAATAGTAAAATTGCTACAGCTATAACCATAGATATGATTACACTTTTATTTTATCATGATGGTGCACAATCCCTTACCCATGAATATAAGTATAAAAAAAAAGAATAAGAAATGCAGCAGCCTACTGCAACACAAATGTATTTGAATATTTGTGAATCAATAAACGATAGCTGAGCCTAGCTTTGCGAGCTGTTATTATTGTTATCATAATGCACTGGAACCGAACCGCATTTGGATTAATTCAGGAAAAAAATTTAAGCATATTTTAGTGAATAAATAAATGACAGCCGAGTGACTGTTGTTATTATCATCATTACCATTATTATACGGCAGCATTATTATTATTTCACTAACGTTCCATCTCCCCCTTCATCAGAATTTTTTTCGTCTCATCGCCCCCTGACTCAAGCAAACCTATAGGATCCTCGTAGCTTTTATCCCCAACCATTCCATCGCCCACTTTGAGAAACACTGTTTTAAAGGGTATCTAAACTCCATGCAACCCCCAATGCGATCACATTCAGGGGTGTGCACTGTATATATTTCTTTACTTAAATATATTTTAATTCTTTTTAAATTTGTGGTTACTTGATGAGGTGGGAGGGAGTGCACAAGATCCCTATCCCCACGTATGCTACTGGTATGCAGCAAGCTTTCAAGCATTATGATGAGGACTAGTCAAAAAGAGGCTTTGTGTATTACGGCTTGTGTATTTGTGTCTATCTTACCTACTCTTATCTGTAATACAACCTCTGACAATAAAGTTCGGTGAATGAAGTCCAAACGGCCGATCTGGCAACACTGGCGAACCTAAACGCTGCACATGCGTAGCGGCAGGTGTTGACCATCTGCCGCCACCGTTGTTCAGTTGAGCGCCATTTGTGCTCCGTGAAAGACTTGTTTTACAAAGTGCTTGTTTAGTGCATTGGTTCTTAACTGAGAACAGGAAAATGAACGAACAAAAGATCACTGAAAATGAGTCCTGGTGTCTCAGGTACGACCCTGAAACGAAACATCAAAGCATGGAATGGCATTCTCCTGCATCACCTCATCGGAAAAAGGTCAGAGCAGAAAAATCACCCATCAAAGCGATGCTAAACATCTTTTTTGATAGTCAAAGCATTATCCACAAGGAATTTCTACCTGAGGGAACAACGATGAATGCTGCAACATGCATTGAAATTTTGACCCGTTTCATGAAACATCCACACAGGGTACAACCTCAGTATGCTGCACAACAAGGTTCATGGTTTCTTGTTCACGACAATGCTCGCCCTCACACAGCCAACATCGTCAAACAGTTCCTGGCAAAAATGGGGGTGGTGCAAATTGAACATCCACCATACTCGCCAGATCTCAATCCTCCAGACTTCTTCCTATTCCCATGACTCAAACTCGCTTTGAAAGGAAAGAGATTTGACGATATTCCTGACATCCAACGAAACGTGACGAGACTTTTGCACTCCATCCCAAAAGAAGACTTCTTGCAAAGTTTCCAGGACATGTATAGAAGATTTCAGCTGTGCATAGTAATGGGAGGTGACTATTTCAAAGGACAGTAAGGTAACTTTCGTTAACATTTCATCTACGTTAATGTTACAGGACTATTCACCGAACTTTATTGTCAGAGGTTGTACTTACAGATAAGAAAGAGTAGAGGTATGAAGTATACATTTCTTTTCCCCCACCTACCTGTTCTCTTTCCTCTCTTATGTGCATGCATATAGTAGAACCTATTTAACATGACAGGGTAAAAAAAAGAACTTTTTTTTTTTTAAATTTTCAAGATAGACTTGTCTGAATTTATTCCACTGGCATTTGGATGCAATATTACATCCTTGATAATGAAGTGGTTAATCCAAATGTGGTTTGGTGCATCAAGTTGACAATAATAACAGATTGGGAAGCGAGTGCCTAGCAAATCTAGGCCCTGCTATCATTTATTGATTCACAAATATTACAATACATTCATGGCCTCCCCACAAGGGGGGGGGGCTGACAGGGCCTCTAGCCAAGGGGCCCGGAACAGTTCTCATTATTTTTTGCTTTTTCACGCTATAAATTAACTACAGAAGGGGCCTGTGAAAAGTCTGACGGGGGAGGGGGGCGCAAAAGATCCTAGCTTAGTGGCCCCGCTCCAGAATGTGGGGCCATGAATACATTGTGGTAAGCAGCTGTATTTCCTATTCATTTTCTATTGTTTATACTCGGGTTGAGGGATCATGACAAAGTAGAAGCGAAATCACATCTATGGTTATAGCTGTAGCAATTTCACCAAGTTCCCTGTTAGGTATCATTTGCATAATTGCGTTAGTGACTGGGAAAACATCTTCTACACTATTGCATTGTTGAACTTTGTCTCATTTCATTTAAATTGTGCGGTGGTGGTGTATATCCTGCTCTCAGTTGAATTTCAGCACAGATTTTTTTTCTTCCATTATTCATGGTGTTGAAATGCTCAGGGCCGTCACTTCAACTTTTTCCAGGGGAGGGGGGGGGGGCAAAGCACATGTACTCGATGTATGTATATATTTACATATATATATCCATTTTTAATGTATTTTCAAAAGCCAGGTAAATGATGGGCCTGACCATGTGAGCGGTAAAAAAATGTTTTTTTAAATTTCCTTACATTAGTTTCCCTTCTTAAAAAAAAATTTTCTTCTCATCTCCTCCCCAACTCAATCTAACCCATAGGATCCTATATTAAACCCAAAACTTCTACCGTCCCCCTGAACCATTTTATTGCTCCCTCTGGGAAACACTGCTCTAAGCCATATCAAAATAGTATTAAGAAGTGCTCTTACCGTATATCAGAAAGGGAAGCTGATTTGACTCGCGTACCACCTTGTGGTGAAGGTCAGAATTTGAATGGCGCTTCAGGCATATCCACATTAACATTGACTGAGAGTTGAAGTAGAAAGAAAAATTTCCCCTTCCTGCTGCCAGACAGCTTCGCTCTTTAAACATTGTCAGCATCAGCAGCACCGGCTATAGTAGTATAGTTCTGCCATAGCTGGTGTTGGCACGAGAGATTGTAGCAGTAATTTTGAAACAAAATTCCCACTAGTATTTAAGGATAAAAAAAAAGTCACAGTTGTATCCAGACTAAATGTCAATGAATACATATCCCAAAGCAATGCAGAATGATAAAAATTGGAGAAAAAAACATTTTATTCCATTGAACTATGGAGTTCAGAACTAGGAATCAAAAATTTGAAATTTTTTCGTGAAGAAACTACTTTTACATGCAATTTGAATTTATGAATTTTTTCCCAAGGGAAGAAGAATTCTATTCTTTTCCGAAATTATATATACATTGTCTTATGTCCTCCCCTTTCACAAACATGTTGTACCTCCTCCAAAAGTTGATCCTGCGTTGTGCGGACAAAGTCAAGTTTACTCACCCTCACAAAAATCATGTTCTTGAAAAAGTAAACAATTCATCGCATTTCATAGGCTTACAATTAAATTCCAAAAAGGTAAAAAAAGGCATTTCTTGAAGCAAGATCGATACATCATGCACGTTCTTTCCCCCAACCCGCTCAGCCAGATCGTCAGGATCCCCAGAATATGTACTCATAGAAATAACTGTTTAGATTGACACTAGAAGATAATACAGTCATACGTATTTGCAGCAAACATTTTATTACACAATGTGGTAGCATATGAATGACATTAGCTACATAAAGTTAAAAAATCTGCAGCAACACAAGATCACATAACCATTTATAAATGTTAAAATACATGTGTCAGGATATAGTCTTAAGTCTTATATACAGTGCCATTTAAATCAATCTTCATCAATGTTCTCTTGAAATATCACTCACATTTACCACTTCAAAACTTACACATCCCTATAAAGTTTTTGAAAATAACCTGGGAGAAAAAAATTTCTACAACAGTTATTGCATCTCTTGGTGTAATCACCACACGACTGTTGTCACTGCATTTGACTTATCTACCACATCTTCCGAAGATCAAATTTAGGCCTTTATTCGACAGTGTTGCTCCCAAGCAACATGAGAAGTCGTTCTTACATTTTTCAAGCGAAGGCATTGATGCTTTTAAGCAATTCCTGAACATTAGATATTTAGTGGTGCATGAAGTTTTAATGATCACCCATAAATGTACACATCTTGTTTCTACTTGTTGATAAGTCCATTGAGCACATGAGCTCCTTCTAAGTTGAATGTCTTCGACATAGTAGTTAACTGCAACAGTTTGAAGGTTTTGATATAGCAAAAATGAACGTAATCCAAAAAAATAAATAAAACGATGAAATTCAAGGGAAAAAACACGTTCAGAGAAGTGAAAAAAATGGCCATGATATGGGAATTTTATTTAAAATAATTAAACTGAACACTGAAAAATAAAGATGAAAAAAAATTACTATGAATCGCTAATACAACGAAGAGGAAAGAATAATGGTCAAGTTCAAATTACCCCGCTCCCGGGCAGTTTCAGTAGTTTTGCCCTCTGCCTCCAGTGTTGCATGACTTTGAAAGGACTGACCTTTTACCTCCCACGAAATGGCTGGTTTCTTTATAGGAGAGAAAATGTTTCTCTTTAATACAGCTTTGCCATATATGCTGAACCATAGATCAAATGTGACCTTCAAAGTTATCTGATATGGCCTGCCACCTTAAAACTAATTTTGTAAAATTGAACTAAGCAGCACATTTACAGATAGCTTAACTGTGTGGCGAAATTAGTTTTTAAACCTTTAATCTACCATGGTTTTTAGTTATATTTTCTTTCTTCCATTAACTATAAATGCCTTTTTTTAGTGCCTATTTTAGGCATTTTAAGTGGTTTTTACTTGCCTATTTTGACCCTTTTTAGCACCTGAACTTATAGGCTCTAGTATAATGAAGGGAAAATCTCAGCCAGGTTTGAGGGAATCGAACCCACAACCTTCGCTGTGAGTGTGTCCACGATCTAACCACAATACCAATTGCGGATGTCTGTTTCTTGTAAAATTCAGTATATCCATTATTAAACGTCACCAGGAAATATGTTGGTGCCAAGCAACAGTCGGCAGAGAAGTGCACGTCAATCACTCGCATACGCATTCTAACAATGTTCACCATGCTCAGCATTGCAGCGAAACGCTTCAGTCTGAAATGCATTGTTTGAGAACCCTGGTAACCAAAGTAAACATTTCAAAAGTGATTGCCAAGGCCCAGGAACCATTGTTGCCTGAAAGTTTTTTTGCCCATTTCGGGCATTTGCCCAGCTCTGGCAAACTTTTAAAGTAGCCTATTGCTCCAGTTGTGTCCCGTTTGGTATATATACAAAATTTGGCGACCATAGATCTAAAATTATAGATTTGTATAGAGAACTTACACAGAGGAAAACCAATCTAAAATTTTAGATCTGTCATTGCCAAATTTTGCATATATATCAAACGGGTTGATATGCAGTCGAATCCAATTATAATGAACTCTAAGAGACCGTAGAAATCACCTCATTATAACAAAATTTCGTTATAAAGAAATTCCAGGTTATTTAAAATGTCCCTATGTAAACTTATCTGGGAGAAGACAAGTGTTCGTTAAAATGAGATTTTCGCTATAACGGGATTCAACTGCATACCAAACCTGTCTTGAACGACAGGCTATTTAAAAGTTCGTCAGAGCTGGGGCAAAATTCTGGTGGGGAACAATGGTTTCTGAGCCTCAACGATGACTATTAGAATGTTTACCTTCGTTAACGTGGTTCCCAAGCAATGCGCTTTAGACATGCATATGCCTTTAAAATGGTTTGCCACTTTTTCAATACCGCCAGTAATCGAAGAAAGCCCGGGCAGAGCCGGGTATTATAGCTAGCAGGGCCGCAACTAGATGGTTGGTCACCCGGGGCAAGCGCGCATTTTGACGCGCCCTTGTAATGTTGAAGGAGGGGTTTTCAGAATGAAATCTGCATCCGCTCAGGTCTAGCGCCCGGGGGCACGAGACACGCCTGCTTTCCCCCCCCCCCCAGTTGCGGCCCTGATAACTAGAATAATATATAGATTTTTTTTTATAAGGGTGGTTGATGACGTAAGCATGATTCGTACTTCCCTCCCTTCTTGTCATCAGAAGTCAAGCAAAAGGCGAAATTTTTCCCTCCCCCAATCGATGCTGACGTTATTTTTGAATGACCCCTTAATCCACTGTTGCTTATTATGATTGATCGTGCGGGCCGGAGATGTTACGTTAAGTATTCGACTAATAGATGGCAGCACATCATTGTCGGGTGTATGAAAGAAATCAGCTTTTGAAAGGGCAAATTTCCCATCACTACGTTTGAATGACTCACCTCCAGTTCATGGAATTCGGAACTTTCTCTGCCAACTGCAAATTAATCGATCGATGATGAGCATCAATTCAATACACTGATGAATAAAGAGAAGCCAAAGAGAGCATAATTAAACACAACTATTGGCCACAACATTATGCGTCTGAAAGCACAAGCCCCACAAGCAGTGTTGCCAAGAGTCAAAAGAATTTTCCAACTAGACTCCTCAAAATATGCTGACCATGTTTGTTCGAAAAAAATATGGAAAATTTGGTCTGTAAATACGGGATATAGGGCACGTTAAAACCGGGTTTTCCTAGGAATAGGTGTTTTGCACCGCGTGAACCGAACTGTATAATTTCGCGTCGACAGCAACGCGTTATATAATCATGCTACGTGTTTGTTTTCCTTGTGTGGTGCGTCAGATAAGGGTGGCTATATTATAGTATATGGCCTTGGCATCAGCTCTACTCTGTCGTCTGCATGCTCCGGTTTGAAGGGGAGGGAAATGAAAACACACAAGAGTGAAGAGAACATCGGCAAAACGCGCGGACTCATTTAACTCCTCCAGAAGCAGTCGGCCACACGTCCGACGTAAAGCGCGGTCGTGAGCCGTACTGCTTTTCTGATTGGTGAGGGGACCGTGTGTCGCGCTGGGCGATTCACGTCGCACGCGGCACAGAAAACTTGCTCCTTTTCTTCCAAGGAGCAGGTTTGCTGCGGTCAAAAAACCTGAATTTCAGATTTTTTGACAAATCAACGTGTTCACGTTGCTCACAGCGCAGAAACTCTACTGCTAGGAAAACCTGGCTTTAAGCCAGGATTTCTACAATGCGTGCAGCGTAAAAACGCTGATTGGTCGAAAAACCTGTATTTCAGGTTTATAACCAATCAGCGTTTTTACGCTGCATTCGGGGCAGAAATTCTATTCCTAGGAAAACCCGGCTTTAAGACGCCTTCATATAGGTGAGTATATAAGGGTTCTATAGGGCACGTTACTGTGACGTTACGACCGGCCGCCCTGATGCTAAACAAACACGAGCTGAGTGAGATTATAACGGAAAGCGCCATAGGGCGTTTTGCCTCAATTAGCATGAGCCTCTGTTTAAATTATTTTTCTAAAAAATAACTAATTAGGAATGGTCAAGAGTAATTTCAGAATTGTTAAAGGTAATAATTTATGAAAAAATTGAGTTTTTTGAAAGAAATAATTTCATAATTGATAAAAAATTAATGGAAATAATAATTTCTGAATTATTGGGCCAAATTTCAGATTCAATGAAAGAAATAATTTATTAAAAAAAAGAGTTAATTAATTAATAAAAGAAAGTTATTTGAAAATAAATAAAAATTCAAATTTAATGAAAGATTTACATTAGAACCTCCCCTAACGGCCACCTCCCGATAACAGACACTTTTCTGGTTCCCAGTTCCGTAGAATAGCGCTTTAATGCATTCTACTACCCGTTGGCGGACACTTTCGATAGCGGGCAGTCTGGAAAACCCCTTTTGGTCATGAATTTATCACATTCAACAAGATTGTCCCAAGCTCGTGCAGGTAAATATGATAAATCATCAATTAATAATCTCCAGGATGGTGAATTCGAATGGTAATGTTGGTTTTGTTTGTTGATACCTTGTGACATTATAAGACAATGTAACATTATACAAGATTCATTGAGAGACTGGTTATTTGTGGAGATGAAGATTACAAGGAAGAAAATTCATCACTGCCCCCACGGGGAACCCCGGTCTCTCGCTCGCCGGACGAATGCTCTATCATCTATAAGCTATGGAAGCAAATAGAATGTTTCAACCTTGGAGCGTGTATATATATGTTGAAAGGCACCGTACATGGACGGCGTCAACAATCAACTAATAGCTCGTGAATGACATAGACCAACCAGATGGCCACATGCAATTAGAAATGTCCTCTACACTAGTCAATACAAGATTCATTGAGAGACTGGTTATTTGTGGAGATGCTATTAATTGATTGTTGACGCCGTTCATGTACGGCGCCTTTCAACATATATATATATATATACACCCTCAAAGGTTGAAACATTCTATCTGCTTCCATAGCTTAGATGGTAGAGCATTCGTCCGGCAAGCGAGAGACCGGGGTTCGAGTGTCCGTGGGGGCAATGATGAATTTTCTTCCTTGTAATCTTCATCTCCACAAATACAAATACAAATACAACGCCACAACAGGCAAAATGCCCAACGAGGTGGCTGATAAAAAGATGCCCATAAAAATATGGTTGTCATAACCTCAATGAATCTTGTATTGACAAGTGGAGAGGACATTTCTAATTGAACGTAACATTATATTAGACTGATAATGTTGTTATGAATGTTTTTACCTTCTTCACACTTTTTTCCATTTAATTTTTATTACAAAATACACTGCTGGCCACCCAAATTGCAACACCAAGAAAGACAAGAGATATCGCAACAATATTTATTTTGTAGATAACATGTTGACCAAGCATCAAATGATTAAATTTATAGACTTCTGTGAAGTGTGGTTCCTGCCAAAATCAGTAGCCAGAGTAGCCGCCATTGTTGGAGATCACCGCTGCCACACGCCTCGGCATTGATTCAAAGAGACTTTGGATGTGTTCTTGGGGTACAGCAGACCAAGCAGCTTCCACGCGTTGCCAAAGTTGATCTGGTGTGGCAGCTGGGGATGTAATCTGGGTCAATCGTTGAGCAACCATGGACCACATGTTTTCTATCGGCGAAAGATCCGGAGAGCGAGCTGGCCAGGGAAGCAATTCAATCTGGCGATTGACGAAGAACCTTTGGACAATGCGTGCCACGTGTGGTCGCGCATTATCCTGTTGAAATATGGCTGTGGGCAAGCCCTGAAGGTAACGAAGGACAACTGGCTCCAACACCTCGGAGATGTAGCGCTGGCTTTTTAAAGTACCGGCAATGCGTACTAGAGGAGTGCGAGAGTGATACCCGGTACAGGACCAGTGTGGCGGTGCATAACGCAGCTGTTCAGCATCCTCTCTCCACGGTGTCTCCAGACTCGAATCCGACCATCGTGGTGTTGCAGACAGAAGCGTGACTCGTCAGTAAAGACAATTTCATTCCATTGTGCCGTCCACATCCTTCTTTCATCGCACCATTGGCGGCGGAGACGTCTGTGGTTCTGCGTCAAGGGTAGACGAAGCAATGGACGTCTTGCGGACAGACCACTCTGCTGTAAACGGCGTCGAATGGTACGCGCAGACACTGGATGATGCGGTACAGACTGAATGTGCTGTGCTATGGTTCGTGATGTGGCTGAGCGATCCGTCACTGCCATACGCACAATACGCCTGTCATCACGTGAAGTGGTGCACTGAGGTGGATGCGATCGAACACTTAGGTCCGTCGTACCCTCCTGCATCCAACGATCACATATCCGCATTACAGTTGTTTGGTTTCGTCCAACACGACTACCGATTTCCCTGAAAGATAATCCACAATCTCGGTAGGCCACTATCCTTCCTCTGTCGAACTCGGATACTTGATCAAAAGATGATCGCTGCTTTCTACGAGGCATAATTGATCGTTTTTTTGAAAAAACCACAAGAAAAACACAATTGCCGTACTTCAAATCGTCGAAATCTCCAAGCTTTAAATAGCGCTTTGAAGTGGCGCCACAGGCACGCGTGATGTGCGTCTGCGCTGAAATTCTAATCATTTGCATATCTCACCTCCGCTAATGCATGTTGTAAATTTCATATTATTTGCATGCTTCCTTCAGGGTGTTGCATTTACGGTGGCCAGCAGTGTATGTTTTGTGCACGTATCAAGTATGGGTTAAAATAATTAATTGGTTTAATGAAGAGATGAAAGTTTATAATAGCATACAAAGGTGATAAATTTTTCATATTTATCAAACTTTCTATCGTTATTTGGGAATTGCACATAATCACCGGTAAAAGTGATACAAATGCAATGTAATTTAATCAAAATTTCTTTGTCGAGACGATTGGTAGTTATGCATAACCACCGGTGTATCATTGCAGTAATTAAAATGCATAGGATCCAATAGCACAGAAGTCGTGTAAACGAGGTTCCATTGTACATCGTTACTCGCCATCTGCGGTCAAAAGTTTTGGTCCCATGGGTGTCCGTTATCCAGAGGTTCTACTGCATATTCAGAGCAAACGCCAAACGCACGTGAACGGATAGCATGGGAGAAATAAAAAGCACCCATAGCTAATTAGAGATGAACTAATTATATTTTAAACATTGCATGTTCAAAAGTGTTTGAAGCTTTCATTTCAAAAGCTCGCAAGTCTTATGTATAAATAATCATATTTTTTTAGAAAGATAAACAGTCTCATAGGCGTATCTAGCGCCTATCAAAAAGAAAAAAAAAAAACCGATTCATTTCTACGTTTCTTTCATTTAGATTTGTGTCTTTCATGAGTCAACATATTGGTTAACTTGTCTACGGTTTGTATGTCCCTCAAAGAAAGAGAGAAATATCACGCGATCCAAAAAGCCTCATTAGAACATTATCCATATTTGCTTGCACTTGAAAGTCTGGGTGGGGGACACGATGGTGATGTCAATTAATTCATATATACACATACGCATTTCGAAATCAGTCGACTCCACCTTTGACGCTGCGCCCCCCCCCCCCCCCCCGTATCTCCACCCATGGCTCTGAATGTGTTTACTCTGTAAATTACATTATTAAAAAAATGATTTTCGGTGAAATTCACAGGCCACGTACATATTTTGTTTGAAAAAAATCAATGCTACTCACAGTATCAGTACGACGAAATGCGTCGGGTTTGATGATGTAGCTGAGACAAATATGACAGAAATTCTCAGGTACAACAGAGAACGAGATGTCACTGTTGAAAAGCGTGTTTGGTAACATAATGTCAATGCCGCGAGGAATTTAATCGGAAAAAAAAAACCAGTTACAGTGAAACTAGAATTTTTATACTTGCGAGAAATAGGGTATGTGGAAAAGTTTTATATAAAGAATTGTAGAATTAATTATAAAGAATTTTAATATAGAATATCTTATTGATATACCATCATTGATCCTGTGAGGAGTAAGCGTAATTTCAAATGTGGAATTATTCCCCGCATTTAATGTGGAATTTTTATCACCTCTGAAATTATTTCTCTCATTATCGGGAATATAATGATGTGTGCAATAAATCTGTAAATCGCAATGCTATCATCTATACAATAATCAGAGGGTGGCGAATTTTGAGTGATGGGTGACCAAGGAAGTTAATAGAATGGGAGAAGGGCGACAAAATTTGTTTTTGCTTACGGGCGGTAAAACGAAAAAACCGCCCGTAAGGAGACCTATATGCCTCTGCTAGAGATATATAGGGATTACGTGTCAGGGAGTGAGTGACCTAAAGGGGTATCTACAGTGTATTTGCGAGCATGTAAGTGACAGAGAGGAAAAACGACCGGGTCAGCGAGGTATCAATACACAGAGAAATTATTGTAAACAATGAAAGGGCTGAAACATTTGGGGGGGGGGGGGCGAGGGTTTCCTGAAACCTCTATTATAGGCGTAGGAACTTATGGTGATGTCGGCAAATATAATGGATAAGCCTTTGGGCTTGTGAGTGCATACAAGATTTTGCCAATGGGGATCAAGAGTGACCCAAAGAGTTTGCAAGCATGTGAGTGACCTAGAGAGTATGGGAATAGGTCTGTGAGTGATCGTAAGAGTGAACTAGAGCATGTGGAGAGCATGTGAGTGACCAAAAATAGTGAGCGGTAATATGATCGACGAAAAGAATGACGTAGAGGGCAATGGACCGAGTCGGCGAATGACCAAAAGAGCGACCTAGAGATTTCACGTGAATGGGAGAGACCTAGAGAGTGTGCAAGCATAGGAATGAACAAAAGAGTAACCTTGAGAGTGTGCAAGCATAGGAGTGAACAAAAGAGTAACCTTGAGAGTGTGCAAGCATAGGAGTGAACAAAAGAGTAACCTTGAGAGTGTGTAAGCATATATAGGAGTGACCTAGAGAGCGTGGGACCAGGTCAGTGAACGTCCAAAATATTGACCAAAAGAATGTGACTATGAAAGTGTGCAACCACGGCGAGTGGTGAAAAGAGTGACTTTAGAGACAGAGGCGTATTTTCGAGTGGAGGGAAGAAATATAGGGATTATATGTCAGGGAGTGAGTGACCTAACGAGATACCTACAGTCTGTGTAAATCAGGGTGGTTAATTTGAGGGATGAGTGATCAAGAAAACTAATTAAGCAAATAAGACAAATAATAAGACAGATAACATCTTTTTACTGGCTAACCAACAAACACCTCTGACATCATTCACAGGGTCCCCAATTTCTGCTTTGCTCATGGTCCCCCCCCCCTCCAGATCAAAGTCAGGCTCTGCTAGCGGTGTTTTGTCTTAACTGATACGTACAGGGAGGGGACGAGCAGCGCCTCAATGAAATTATCCTAGATCAGTGTTTCCCAAAGTGAGCAATATCGCCTCCTGGTGGGCGATGGAATAGTCCAGGGGGGGCAATGGAAGCTACGGTTATACTATTGGATTCTATGGGCTTGTTTGAGGTGGGGGGGGGGCGATGAGAGAGAAAAATTTCTGAAGAAGGGGGCGATGGAACAAAACAGTTTGGAAAACGATGTCTTAGATAGACACAAAATATGTGTAAAAGATATTTGAAATAAGTCCAGAGGGGGGGGGGGAGAAGGTTCCCAGAAAATATATTTCCCTTCCCGAACTAAATGACACTACACAGGGACGGAATGTAAAACTTTTATATTGATTAATTAAAAAAAAACTGCGAACATGGTATTTTGAAAACACTAACTGGAGAATCGGAGCAGGGGCCCCCTAAAAATTTTTTCAGGAGCATCACAAAAATAAATTGGTATTATTGGTAAACAGCTGTTTGGTATAGCTAGGCTGACCATGTTTGCTCGAGAAAAATACGGGAAATTGGTCTCCGAAATATGGGAAAAAACGGGCCATTGCCAATTATCGCCAAAAATGATGCCGATAGTAAGACAAGTCGCCAACTCATAATCGGGGGAAAAGTCGTCAAATGCGGAAAATGAAGGCTCACTTCAAATTGTAGTGAATTAAAATTTTTTTTTTTTTAATTCACTGCAATTTGAAGTGGGGCTTCATTTTCTGCTTTGACGACTTTTCTGTGAATATGAGTAATACTTATTATTATTTATCTCGTTTTATAATTATCCTAATGTAATGTCTGAGTTGGAAAGTTAATTTCAATCGTTGATTTGGATGTCCCGACTTTTTTGCAAAAATGTCCCAGTTTTTCACGTAATTTCAACGAAGCCAACTTGACTTTTATTCTTCAAATCACCGATTGAAATGACATTGCGATAATTACAACTAAACTACGAATAAGAATATACATTTCACACTGGTAGAAAAAGCCCCCCCCCCCATAACGACGGCTTCGGCGTCCAACCCCCTCCCCCAAACTCCTCCAATGGACCTAACTACTCGTCACATCTTTATTTATCAAGCAAAATATTCTTCAGGCACCGCGAATGCCTGCAAAATAGTCATTCAATTGCCAGTTTCCCACTCTGATTTCATCATCGGCAATAAAGCACAATACTACCACTATATGCAGTGCACCACAATGAGAAATACAGCAAAAAACGCAATACACCGCCATCTTCAATACAGCAAAATAAGAAATGCACCATGATAAGGAATGCACCACAATACGCAATACAGCAAAATAGGTAGTGCACCATGATAAGGAATGCACCACAATACGCGATGCATCGCAATAGGCAAAGTACCATAATATGAAATGCACCACAATACGCAACATGTACTGCATTATAATAAGAAATAAAGCACGCGATGCACTACAACACGTAATGCATAACAATACGCAAAACACACCACAATAAGCAATACAGCTCAATACGCAATACAGCACTATACAGCTCAATACGCAATCCAGCATTATACAGCTCAATACGCAATCCAGCATTATACAGCTCAATACGCAATACAGCACTATACATCGCAATAAGCTCCACAATACATCATAACCACTGAAATACGATTATAGCGATGCACTGTAATCAGCGATGCACAACTATTTGCAGTGCACCACAATACGCAATACAGCCTGATACGCAATGCACCACCATACACAATAAGCACTGCACTGCAATGAGAAATACAGCACGCGATGCACTATAATGCATAATAACAATACGCAACGCACCACAATCAGCAATGTACCACAATAAGAGTTACAACACTTTACGCAATACGCACTGCATTATAATAGGCAATACAGCACGCGATGAACGAAAATGCGCAATTGCATGACACACAATTAGCAATACACCTTAATGAGCAATGCATTAGAATAAGCAATATAGCACGCGATGCACTACAATAAGATGCACCCTCTATTTACAGTGCACCGCAATACAGCATAAAACGTAATTCACCGCAATACGCGATGCATCGCAATAAGTAAAGCACCATAATATACGCAAAAAGCAAAAGCACTGCATTAAAATAAGCAATACACCAAGTGATGCGCTGCAATGCGCAATGCACCATTATCTGCAATGCACTACAATAAGAAATACGGCATATAAAACACGCAATGCACCACCATCGGCGATTCAGTACAATAAGCAAATGCACCAACCATCATAGGCAATACAGCACAATACGTAGTGCACCTTATCTATTCAGGGCACCGCAAAAAGCAATGCACCACTATATTCAGGGCACCACATTAAGCAATACAGCACTTGATGCACCAACATCGGCAATACAGCACTTAATGCACCAACATCGGCAATACAGCACTTAATGCACCAACATCGGCAATACAGCACAATAATTAGTGCACCACCATATTCAAAGCACCGCAATAAGCAATGCACCACTATATTCAATGCACCACATTAAGCAATACACCACCATCGCGATAAGCAAACAACACTATGCTTAATGTACTACCATCGGCAATACAGAAAAATAAGAAATACAGGACAATAAGCAATGCACCACAATAAGCAATATAGCCCAAAACGAAATGCATCGCAATGCGCAATAAGCACTACATTGCAATGAGAAATACAGCACGTGATGCACTATAATGCATAACAATACGCAACGCATCACAAGCGATATACAGCACGATACACAATACGCACTGCATTATAATAAGCAATACAGCACGCGATTCATAACACACAATAAACATTGCACCATAATAAGCAATACCGCACGCGATGCACTACAATACGCAATCTACCAAAAATAACAGTGCACCACTATTTACAGTGCACCGCAATACAGCATAAAACGTAATTCACCGCAATACGCGAAGCACCATAATATACGCAAAAAGCAAAAGCACTGCATTACAATAAACAATATATCACGTAATGCGCAATGCACTACAATCAGCAAGCAATGAAACACAATAATAATTGCACTCTATTTATTCAGGGCACCACATTAAGCAATACACCACTATATTCGGGGCACCACATTAAGCAATACACCACTATATTCAGGGCACCACATTAAGCAATACAGCATTTAATGCATCACCATCGGCAATAAAGCACAATACTCATTGCACCACCATATTCAAAGCACCTCAATAACCAATGCACCACTGTATTCAGTGCACCGCAATATGCAATGCATCACTATAATCAGGGCACCACATTAAGCAATACAGCATTTAAGGCACCACCATAGTCAAAGCACCTCAATAAGCAATGCTCCACTATATTTAGTGCACCGCAATAAGCCATGCACCACATTAAGCAATACACCATCATCGCGATAAGCAAAACAACACAATGCGTATTGCTTCACCATCAGCAATACAGAACAATAAGAAATACACCTCCAAACCATAGGCAATACAGGACAATAAGCAATGCACCACAATACACCATAAGCACTTCATTACAATAAGCAATATGGCACGTGATGCACTGGAATACGTAATACATAACAATGAGATATTGACTAATATTTACAGAAAACCAAAATAGTCATTCAATTGACAATTTCCCCCTCCGATTCCGATAAATACACTACCATCATAAATACATCATAATACTCGATGTACCGCAATACATACGTTGTACACAAGGATAGGCGATACACAATAAGTAACGCATCACTATATGCAGTGCATCACAATAAGGAATGCACCACTATACGCGGTGAATTTCAACACAGAAAGCACCATCATCGGCAATAAAGCACAATACTACCACTATATGTAGTGCACCACAATGAGAAATACAGCACAAAACGCAATACACCACCATCGGCCATACAGCAAAATAAGTAATGCATCATGGTAAGTAATGCACCACAATACGCGATGCATCGCAATAGGCAAAGTACCATAATATGCAATGCACCACAATACATAATAACAAGCACTGCATTACGATAAGCAAAAGCACTAATACACTAATAACTATACACACTAATCACAAAATAAGCAATACAGCACAATACGCGATGTATCGTAATAAGCAAAGCACCATAATACGCAATGAGCCATAATATACCATAAGCAATACAGCACTCATTGCACTATAGCACGTAAAACATCACAATCAGTGATGTGTGTAATCAGTAATATTGTGCACCACAATAAGCAATGCAGCGTACTACCCGATGTACCACAATTCACAATACGGAACATTATGCGATGCATCGCAATAAGCAAATCACTATAGTACGCAATGCACCACAATACGCAATCTGCCTTACAGCAAGCTATACAGCACGCAATGTATCGCACAATCAGCAATGCACCATTATTTGCAGTGCACCGCAATAAGCAAATGCAGCATAATGCGCAATGAAAAGCAAGAAAACAATGAGATTCATCCTCGACTCGAAATGAAACCTGTCAATTGATGATATATGTCCTTGGGTACCTGGAATCTGTGAACACACTTTGATGTATAATTCTCCACATACCTCTGGGTACATACACAAAACTTGGTCCTACAAAACTACAGGTTAAGCAGCTCCCGATGTGTTCAGGTGTTAAATGAAAACTTATCCCAAAATCGTAACCGACTTCGGTAACACAAAAATGTAATTGATTTCCGTTACTCAAAAAACGTCACAGACTTCTGCAATAAAAAATCGTCACTAATTTCCGTTGTATAGAAACGGGCCCTTTTCATGGTTGTGATTTTATATTACAGAGTAGATATTTATCATGGTTTCTTTTTTTTAATTCACTGCAATTTGAAATGGCTCTTATAGTATAAGTTGGCAACTTTGCTCACTGTTGGCATCATTATTGGCAATGCCCCACATTTTCCCGTATTTCGAAGGAAAATTTTACTTGAGCAAATATGGTCAGCTCACTTTGGTAAGCATTGGTGGCAGGTGAGACATGCTATGACATGATCATAGATGATGCTGATAATGATAGAATAATATTAGTCTTTTACTACACTTTAGGCATTGATACCAGTTTGAGATCGTTTACTTATATTTGAGGCATCTAACGCGTCTTTATATGCCAAGACATTAACATGAGCTGAGAGAAGTGTATTGGGCTTTTACTACGTTTTAAGCATTGGTAAAAGTTCGATTTTTTTTACTTATATTTGTTACAGACAACTAACTGTTCGCAGTGACATCTAACGAGTCTTTATATGCCAAGACATTAACATGAGCTGAGAGAAGTGTATTTAGGCTGACCATATTTCCTCGAGAGAAATACGGGACATTGCGTTTCCAAATACGGGAAAATACGGGACATCGCCAATTTTCACCAAAAACAACGCCAAATTCAAACAAAGTTGCCAAATATTGTTGAAATTACGGAAAAATCACAATGGCGGGAAATGATGCAAATTGCAGTGAATTACAATGTATTCCACGAAAGACAAACGTTCAAGGCAAATGTGGGAGATTAATATTCTCATATATAGTTGTAATTATCGTAAAATAATTTATGAGTTGAAAAATAATGTCAATCTTTGACTTCAATAAAGAATAAAAATTCAAGTTGGCTTCGTGTAAAATACGGGAAAAACCGGGACACTTTTGCCAAAAAGTCGGGACGGCCAAAAAAACAGAAAATACCGGGACTGTCTCGGGAAATACGGGACGTATGGTCACCCTAAGTGTATTGGGCTTTTACTACGTTTTAGGCATTGGTAAAAGTTCGATTTGTTTACTTATATTTGTTACAGACAACTAACATTTCGCAGTGACATCTAACGAGTCTTTATATGCCAAGACATTAACATGAGCTGAGAGAAGTGTATTGGGCTTTTACTACGTTTTAGGCATTGGTAAAAGTTCGATTTGTTTACTTATATTTGTTACAGACAACTAACTGTTCGCAGTGACATCTAACGAGTCTTTATATGCCAAGACATTAACATGAGCTGAGAGAAGTGTATTGGGCTTTTACTACATTTTAGGCATTGGTAAAAGGTCGATTTGTTTACTTATATTTGTTACAGACAATAAACTATTTGCAGTGACATCTATTGAGTCTTTATGTGCTAGATTGTCATCATTTGCAGTCTGACCATATTTGCTCGAGAAAATACGGCACATTAAGCTCAGAAATACGGAATAATCATTACATCGCCAAAAATTGATACTAGAAGTAAGCATATTTGCCAACTCGAGGTAAAGTCATAGAAAATTCGCCAATCTTGGGAAATGATGCCCGCCTCAATTTGCAGTGAATTAAAATAAAAAAAACATGAAAAAAATGTGAGATGATATTTTTGTAGTCGTGATATAATTTCTGAGTTTAGAACATACTTTCATTCGTTGATTTGATGAATAAAATTAAGAATTAAAAGTGAAGTTGGCTTCACTGAAAATACGTGAAAAACAGACATTTTTGCAAAAAAAAGTCGGAACAGCCAGAGAAAGAGAAAAGACCGGGACTGTGCATGGAAGTACAGGATGTATGGACACCCAACGTATGGCTCTTAGTATTTCACTGCTTGCTATAATGTAACAGATACGGAGTCCGCCAACTCCACACTAGAAATATATATATTTAGTGTGGTGTTGCCCCACCCCACTCATTCTAAAAATATGCACGAATATGACAAATCCCCACGATTTTTTTTTATTTCGATAATATTTCGAGATTAATTTACACGCGCGTGGTTTATCTATATATCTACTCTATAATATAAAATCACAAACTCGAAAAGGCCTGCTTCTAAGCAACCGAAATTAGTGACGATTTTATGTAACGGAAGTTGGTGACGTTTTTTGTGTAACGAAAATCTTTTACGTTTTTTGTGTAACGAAAATCTTTTGCGTTTTTGTGTTACGGAAGTCTGTTACGATTTTGGGTCAAGTTTTCATTTAACACTCCTGCATATATCGGGACAAACTTATGTGCATGTACCGAGAGGCTCCCACATCCTACAGCAGGGCCCTTGGCTGGAATTTAGATGGCGAGCACCCAAACCACCTTTTCTAGGGCCCCTCTGTGGTTAATTTATAGTGTGAAAAAATCAAAAAGTGATAAGAAACGTTCCGGTTTATCAGCCCTGCCCTTGTGGGGGTCATGCCGAGAGGTATGCATATGTATAATATACATATAACACCAGTGCTCCCAACACACAGGGTCGGGGTACTCGAGGGGATTGCACATAGGTATACCTGCATGGGAAAGTTAAAACGTTTCATTTCCAGGGACTCTTGATGAATCTCATTGTTTTCTTGCTGCTTTAACATTGAAAAAATTGCGATAACGGAAGCCCAAGATATATCCAGTCTGGGGGCCCCGTAAAATTTGAGAATTCAGCCACGGTTAATTGAGGGGGGGGGGTCCTGGATATTATTCGTTGGTAAAATGAATACGAATGAACATTTGCCGTGGCACTCCACACACCACCACAGAGCCTCCACCAGCTTGAACAGTCCCCTGTTGACATGTAGGGTCCATGGATTCATGAGGTTGTCTCCACACCCGTACACGTCAGGCGTTGTCGACCACAGCGCCGTACTCTGATTGGTTCCATATCTGTTTATTTGCATACGCATGCCTGTACCATTTTTTTTTTGGCTCTTCAGTTTTTCAGTTTATATACATTCTCACAATATTATTTTTTTTCTGAAGTTTTCAGTTTTTAGCATTTCTGAGCAAAGCTCAGAACTTATGTCCTGCGGTTTTGAAACTTTTCATAGTATTCTTTTATGCAATGTTACATACACCTCTTTTAATAGTTGTGTGTATCGTATTTGTTTCACCGTACATTTTTTTCGTATTACTTTACTTGCTTGTTTATTTTATTTCTTTGTATGTTTATTTGCTTGTTTTTCCCCCTCTTAGTGATGTGAGCGCCACCCTGCCACATTCACAATAAATAAGTATGAGAAGTGCTATTTTTTTATTTTGTTTTTTCAAGCTCTAGTTTCATGAGCTAGTTTTCGAAAATTTTATTTGTCACCCAAGTGGTTTCATGTGCAAGAATTGGATGTTTAAAACGAGATAACTTCACACAGCTTTTAAACTCAAGCATGCCTTTTAACAATAAGAAGCTGAGGCTATATTTTACTAGTTTTGCTGATGGAGAAAATAAAAAACTTATCTGTATATTCCCTTCATTCCATTAATTTTTTTTCCATCACCAGTAGTAGGACATGGGTCTGGGCTGCACCTCCTAGAGATAGAAGGCCTCTGCACTGTTTGCCATAAACGTCATTCAGACTACCTAGCAAGTTTACTACATTTTGAGAAACACAGCATCCTACTTCGTTTCTTATTTTGGCGTAGAATCTTCCTGTTTGGCTCGCAAATACCGCGTAGTGATTGGATGTGGGGATAGAAATCGCCAATTCTGAGCCTGATTATTTCTTTTCCTCACAACGATGATACTGGCACGAGTAGGGAATTTTTTCCCCTGGATATTCCGAGGGAAAAATGGACTACTTACTGACGTCACAAGCATAGTGCTGGTCTGGGCCATATTCTCGTCAGGCCAAAATCGCAACAGGGTTGAAATCCCAAATTGAAAATTTTAGTTTCATCGTATACGCCGCACTTCGCAATTTCTGTCGAAATTTGCATTTCTCGCGGTGCGCCGATCAAGTAAATCTCGAAATTTTAATTTTTCCCTCTTTGTCAGGATTTGCATTTCTCGCAGCATAATATTTTGTATGTCTGGGGTGAGGAGGTGGTTGGTCGTTTTAAAAAAAAGTCTCAGTTATTCGATACATTCATACGATGATTTGACTTGGCCTCCTGAACGTAGCATAAGCGAGATTTCCCTGTAATTATGCAGTGGAGTTGGCGAGAGTTCACGTTATTCTGCAACCCTATCCTACTTTCGAAGTACGAAAGCCTTCCACAATACAGTGGAATACTCGTTTGTGGAGTTTTTCCGTGTATACTGAACCCCACTATGTGAATATACAATACTTGAGTGATTCCGACACTATTGAATCTCAAATGTTTGTAGAAATTAGAGAGGTGGGGGAAGGGGAGAATGGCATGGCGTCTGTCTTTGGGGATGTGTTGGTGACAGTAGCTCTTTGTGATGAAGCTAGCCAATAGCCACTCTCAAGCGGGGCCATATACAGTAATAACAAATCATAAAAAAAAACTACCAATGAAGACCTGGGCTATCATATGTCAACGCCTTTTTAGGAGGATCTGTGTTACGCAAGATAAAATTTGAGATGATTATAACCGGAAATTTCATGTTGAGAATTTATTATTCGTTTTAATCAATGTTGGGAATTTATTATTCGTTTTAATCAATGTTGGGAATTTATTATTCGTTTTAATCAATGTTGAGAATTTATTATTCGTTTTAATCAATGTTGAGAATTCGTTAATTCATGTTGAGAATATTTTTTGTTCAGAATTTTTTTTTAAAATTGAATATTAGTTTTTCATCTCTTGTTGTTTTCTCTTTTTTGATTGTTTTCTCGTTATAATTGAAAAAAAATATAAATCAAAATCTACATTTTGACATCGAAAAAAAAGGGTAAAATGTTTTTCTTGTTTTTATTTTCCATTCTAAAATTTGAGTGTTTGCACGTGTTTCTTTAGTGCCTGCTCAAGCTAGAACAGTGTTGACAACTTGGTTATTTTCCAACTACTTTTTCCTGGCCATTTGGATGGAAAAAATACCCATCTAGTTGTTTGCCTTTTTCAAAAAATTTCCTGTGTTTCATATTAGGCCTTTTGCCTATTTAGTGCATTTTTTGCGTACCTTCATGTACATATTTCTGCAAATGTTTTTATTAAATCACGTGAAAATACAGAAATGTTCCGGGAAATACGAGACGTATGGTCGTACAAATAATGATTAAAATTAATTCCGGTAGTTTAAAGTCCGGTTTCTAATTGATTTCGATGAAGAGATGAATCCCTTTTTAAAAACAATTTTTCTGCATGTGCAAAGGAAGCAATGTCATCTTGCTTCCTTTTGTGCTTGTAATAACTTTCTACCTCGCATGTTTTGTATATTGTTTTGAATCAATGCCAACACGATGTGTCATTATCCCCATTGTGCATAATTTTTAATTGCAGGTCGCTCTATAAACTTCTGAAAGATTTCTTACGGTTTTTTTTTCTCAAGTTTGTACATTTCCGCCTTCCCTGTTTTGCATATGTTATGCATTTAACACACAAAATAACTCATAATTAATGAGTTGAATAATAATTCCATTAGTTCATAATTTCATCAGTTAGTACTTTTATTCATATTTTTATTAAAATTTGAAATTTTCGCCTGTTATGTCATTTGTACGATTACACTGGAGCTTATTCTCCACTTCGAGTGACCTTTTTTCCTATGCCCCACCAGTTTAGAGTTCTTATAAAATGGCCTGGTATTTATGATAAATTAAAAAAATTCCATGCAAAACCCTCTTTAAAAGTAGCCAAAGATGCGGACGAATTCAACCTGGACCCGCGTCGTGTGAATAGCTCCGTAAAACCCAATGTACAAAACTTGTATGTGCGGATGCGGAGCCCGCACTTAGGTTTTGACACATCCGGATCCGCATGAACACTTCGAAGGTGCGGCTCATTCCACATCGTCTGAAAGGCTCCGTATTTACCAATTTTTAAAACTTCCGAACCCGCGTGAAAGGGCCCTAAGGCAGCGCAAATAGTGTGGCGACCAAGAGGAATTTCAGACAGGCTTCTACTTGTCCATGCTACCCCGTAGCGTGCCTTCTCGGGGCAGATTTTTTCTTGGGGGCTCTCCTTGAAAGATTAATGCAAAATGAGCGTACATTATCTTTGAGGGGGATTCAGCTCAGGCAATGCCCCGGTTACCCCAACCTAGTTTCCAGCCTGGCAGGGGTTCTCAAACTTTTTTCCACCAGCAGTGCCCACTTTTCTAATCAACGTTTATCCACGGCTACCCAGAGCAGTTATATATACACAAAGAATCGCTTCAAAAAAACCTTTAACAGGGCTATCACTTCGCAGCGAACCAGGGCGCTGCGGCACACAGAGAACCCTTGGACTATGCACAAAATGATGGCCTATGGTACGAAAGTGAAATGAAAGGTAAACGTGGTCAGCATCAAGTGCCAAAAGGGAAAAAATGTTGGGAAAGCGGAAAAAAAGGTTTTAGCATCCTGTAGGGATGTTTACATTTGCGACCACTTTTCACGTTGTCAATATTATAAGGCATTGCTCCTTTGGTACTGCAACATTAAAAACTGAATTTTTTTTTGGCATTTTTACCCTTCAAGTTTCTGTTGGTAAAAGGTAACGTGAATAGTTCTTAATGTGACTGACGCAACTCTATCTTAGAAAAACCATAATTAATTGCACACACAGTCTATGAGAGAGAGAGAGAGAGAAAATTATATTTATCCAATAATTTTTACTTTTTTCCATGAAAAAGCTGCACACTTTTTACTGCAAATTTCACATTTTATGGTATAATTTTAATTTTTTGGATTTTTACACAATGCTTTGAATTCCAACTAAAATGGTGTTTTTTAAATTCTTCGCAAGTTTGTTTCTACACCAGCGCTTCTCAACCGGTGCTCCGCGGAGCCCTTGGGGCTCGATGAGCTCTTTCCAGGGACTCCGCAGCCGCTCGAAGAAAATAAAATAAATCAGTAAAAAGTTCTACGGGGCTCCTCCACAGAAATTTTTATTTACTAAAAAGGGTTCCGTGAGTCCATAATGGTTGAGAACCGCTGCTCTACACTATACTTCATTGAATTGCAACAACTGTGTAAAACAATCACACAAACATATCACACTCACTGGAGCATAGCATTCCTTCTGTAACGTATACACTATTTTGCATTATTTAAATTATTCAGTTAATATTGGTGGTGCATTCTCTTCAGAGTGGACCTTTTTGTGTTTATGTAAGTGAGCGGATTGTGAAAACATTTTACAACAAACATCACATTCATATGGTTTCTCTCCAGTGTGAATCCTTCTGTGTTTGGCTAAGGTAGAACTATCCGAGAACGTTTTAGCACAAACATAACACTTGTATGGTTTTTCTCCAGTGTGACCCCTTCTGTGTCTAACTAACGGAGATTTCTCTGAAAATTGTTTACCACAGACATCACACTCATACGGTTTTTCTCCAGTGTGGCCTCTTCTGTGTTTAGCCAATGGAGATTGGTCTGAAAATGTCATACCACAAATATCACAAGCATACGGTTTTTCTCCAGTGTGGACCCTTTTGTGTTTGACCAAGGTAGAGCTGTCCAAAAACGTTCTACCACAAACATCACACCCATATGATTTTTCTCCAGTGTGTATTCTTCTGTGTTTATTCAAGCTGGATTTGTCAGAAAACTTTTTATCACAAACATCACATTCATATGGTTTCTCTCCAGTGTGGACCCTTCTGTGTTTATTCAGTAGAGTAATGTTTGAAATCATTTTACCACAAATATTACATGCAAACGGTTTTTCCCCAGTGTGAACAGTTTTGTGTCTTCTTAACAGAGAGGATTGCGGAAACCTTTTGCCACAAACATCACACTCATATGGTTTTTCTCCAGTGTGAACCATTCTGTGTTGACTCAAGATAGATTTGTTCGAAAACTTTTTACCGCAAGAATTGCATTCATACGGTTTTTCTCCAGTGTGGATCCTTTTGTGTCTATTCAAGTTAAAGAATCTGGGAAATCTTTTACCACAAACATCACACTCATATAATTTTCCTCCAGTGTGAATTATTTCGTGTCTGTTGTAGTTATCGATTTGTGTAAAGGTTTCACTAGAAATATCACCTGCATATGACGTTTCTTCACATTGAACATTTTTAGGTGTATTTATGTATGACATTTCCAGAACAAAGCAGCTTTCTTTGATGTGGCTTTCCTTCAGAATGGATGTTGGTGGGTGAATGGAAAGTCGAACGATATAAGAATCTTCCACTTCTCTGACATCACATTCTGATAGTCTTTCTTCTGAAGGAATAATATTCCAATACTTTCAAATCAGATGCCAATTACATCACAAACGTCACACACTATATGTATGTAGGGCCTACATATTTCTATCACTTGCTGAGCCAATTATGAATAACCACAAAAAACTGCATAAATTTCCCATTCGTGGTGATTCACCTTGATTTTGTGTTAGCATTGAAGTTACCCATATTTAAATATAGTGATATGAGAAGGTGATCTGAATGAATTAGAATCTACTCTTTTTCTCTATCAATTGAAGGTATAGTCAAATATTGTGAACAGATTATTACGATGTTAAGTTTTCACTTTCACATGGTTGGTACATGTTTGTTTCTCATTGAATATCTTCCCAAAAAGAAAGAAGTGACCTGTCCATTGAGACTTTTCAAGTACCTGGTAACAGGAGAATAAGGACAATTAAAATAGCTTTTATTAAATATATTTTTATGAATGTATGCACAAAGGGGTTTTTTTTCGTGGCTGTTTCACTCATAACTACAAGAAATGGTAATTCATCAGATACCATCAGACAATAAGTACTGCATTTATGATGTATCCTTTCTACTGCATTTGCACATATAAAAAACCATTAATGTTGAGAAAAAAAAACAAAACTAAAAGCAGATTTGCGTGCATTCAGAATGAAATCAAATGTAGCGAATTATGATGGTTCTTCTAGTTACACCATGTGAGCCAACACATTTGTAGCGTCTCTGGATATCAGGTACAATGTCATTTTCTACAGCATTTCTATTGTTTTAAACTCAACCAACTCAATCTCTCCATTCATGGGAAAGCCAGTGAACTTTATGACAAGATGTATAAAGTGGATATACCTAGTGCTGTCTTGATGCACGGGCATGGCCTGAGGGCTTCATAAAAATGAGAATACGGTTAAAATTTTCATGAGTAAGCATGCAAATTGGTATAGAAATGTGCTCTGACATCAATTTACATCCGTTTTTGTAAAAAAAAAATATATATTTATGTGTGTATATATATACTTTTTGGGGTGAATAAATTATAGAGGGTGGGCAAAAGGGGGAAACAATCATCCTCTTATTATTCCAATTTATATTTTTGTACAGACCCCTCAATGACAGCTGAAAAGATGGCTTCAAAGCACCAAAAAATTGAAAAAGTAAACATTGAAATTAAATATTTCGTTCATGTTTTTCTTTTCGCATGGTGATATAACTTGCTTTGTTTGTCATGTTAGTGCAAGGGAAAACTTTTTCTAACTACGATATACAATCCTGGGGAAAAAGTTCAATTTTGCAATTTTAAAAAAAAATTAATTTGTGTCAAAGTATCACACACACACACAATATGACTATTTAATATATTTGAAATATTTTTTAAATCAGAAGTTTCTATGACCATCGGTTGAGAAGAAAAAGGCCCAGGTAAGGACATCACATTTATGTGGATACAAATATGATGAAACAGAGTGATTAAGTTAGAACGAAAAATTTTAAATACATGTTAAAGTGAAATGAGATAACTTAATACCATCAGTCAATAATTGAGTTCTACGTATGACTGATTCAGTTCCAAGGCAATTGATCACCAAATATTCCCATGGGAAGCTTTCATATACAGTCACCCTGCTTAATAAGATATAAACGATTCCAGCACAAAATATCCAATTAAGTGGGGGGAACAATTCACTTGCCCTTTCACATTAGTATAGTTTGTCTTTATATATTGAAAACTGATGAAGGATCAATATTAATGAAGCTTCCCGAATAAATCAGACATAAAAAATGAAATGAAAATTACAGTAAAACCATGCTAAGTTGCAATTTTCTTCGGTCCCCTCCATTTTTCATAGACAAGCGATTAGTCACAATAGGTGACATCTATGGCTCCCTTTAAAGAAAGAACCTGGTAACAGCATTGTCATATATTTAGAAGCGACCTCAAGCTTTGTGAATCAAAACGGAATTGCTCAAGTGACACTGAGGAAGTTCATTTGCCAACTAAAACAAAAGGTCTTGAACCATTAGGAACTGCTCAAGCTGAACACGCGATTTTGTTATGGACAAATGGGGTAGTTGCCAAGAGTACCCCCCCCCCCGCCCCTCCCAATATTTGGGGCTTCAAATTTGAGCAAAATATATTCAATCGTAATAAGTTAATTTTTTTCCTTTTTAATCTATAAATTTGTTATTATTGAAATTTCAATTTGCATGTTAATGTTATTTTACATTCATACGATTTTTACAGTGTTGCACTTGAAACTGATGACACTTTGCTTAAGTTGTTGCTCTGCTTATGGTGTTACAATTTTACAAAAACTTGAAAAAAAAAATATCGGGATATATATTTTCACTCATTTCAATTTTATTCATCGCACTAACAAAACTTACAACACTACACAAAACAAAGAAAACCCATCCAAGGGATCATTATTGATCCATACTGGTGGATACAATTATTGTTGAGTTAATTTTCAAACACAAAAAGTAAATAATAAACTAATAACAATTAAAAAAACAATAACAGGCAAACAAAAACAACAAAAATATACAAGACAAAGAAATCATGAAAGAATATGACAGATACATATACACAGACACAAAATGTCACATTGATTTAAATTAAAGTCAGTGATTTTTTTCTATCCATATATAAATTAAATAATAAATGAAGCAAATATTAAAAATATATTTTTATATAAATATATGAAAATAAATATATTTTATT
The DNA here is from genome assembly GCF_987345545.1 of Pholcus phalangioides. Lineage (NCBI taxonomy): Eukaryota > Metazoa > Arthropoda > Arachnida > Araneae > Pholcidae > Pholcus > Pholcus phalangioides. Next base: position 7,703,023 of record NW_028301617.1, on the reverse strand, counting down.
TAACAGTTTTACTGTATATTTGATTCTAATGACCACACAATACCTCTATTGGCTCAATGGGAACAAAAATAAAATAATTAAATACAGGGCTGTCTTAAGAGCATCATGGGTCCCCGGGCCAAGTGATTTTTCTGAGGCCCTCGAGAAAATTTCAATCTGTTCTTATTTTTGTGAGCCCCTCCCTTCTCTTGAAGTGCCAGGGTGGGCCCATGTGTTAAGATGGCACTGTTGAAGACAACTTGAATACTGAGGCCAGTACCTACTCTCAAATGTATTTATGTTTTTATCTATGTATTTATTGTTTTTATTTTAACCTAGTGACATATTTTCCATTAATTCTAAATGTTACATTCAATAAAAACATCATGTGTAAAGTAGTTGATGTGTATTAACAGTTGACACGTGAAGCGTAATATTCGATTAAACAGGAAAAAAGTCAAAATTACCATATTAAGCGGGGAACTTCGAAGGTTTTTAACAACTGGCTGTTGCGAAGATATACTTCGGAAAGAGAGAAAATTCAATTTGCGGGGAATCGAACCCACGTCCTTTCACTTTCCGGGTGAACGCCCTAGACCACTAGACTACAGAGGCACAGAATCTCTCAATCTTTCCTTGGAGCTCATGTACACTGAAAGGGACCGTACATGGATGGCCGGACCAGACTCAGGCCAAGCTCAAAACTGCTGACGCTGCCACTAGATGGTGACTTATACAAGGATGACGTCACTCTCCGCTACCATACAAAGGTTTTATGTCCATGTACGGTCCCTTTCAGCGTACACGAGCTCCAAAGAAAGATTGATAGATTTGGCGCCTCTGTAGTCTAGTGGTCTAGGGCGTTCACCCGGAAAGTGAAAGGACGTGGGTTCGATTCCCCGCAGGGGCAGTTGAATTTTCTCTCTTTCCGAAATATATCTTCGCAACAGCCAGTTGTTAAAAACCTTTGTATGGTAGCGGAGAGTGACATCATCCTTGTATGACTTTAACATTGTCTCTATGGGAGAAATTTTGGTGCCAGAGGATTTTATCAGTTTAAGGAGAATGTCCATTTATCCAATTAACTGTATAACTAAATTGTTTAAATCATCACAAATGTTTTAGTCAAATACAGCAAAACCCCTCAATAAAACAAACTGAAAACCAAGAAAAAATATTGTTTCAGAGAAGTTATTGTTATACTGAAAGGTATATCAAACAGTTAATTTTGTACTATTGTTGGAATCTCTCCTGAATCGGCATTGTTAGTAACCCCATAAAATACATTTAAGTATCTATTTGCAGCGAAAAATTCTAATGAATTAGTTGATGAATAAAATTTAGTTGTTTCACCTTTTAAAGTATTTGACTGTATAACACTAGTGTGCACTACATGGACAATAGCTTCACTGCAACTCCATGAATAACTTCAGAGGGTAGATGGTGCAAAATGCTGATATCATAAGCCATGGCCGTAACTAGGATTTTTGCCACCCCCACAACTTTAGAATGCAATAATTTTGTAACTGTGTTCTTTGTTACCACATAAAAATGCCACCCCGTAAATTTTGCCAGTTACAGCCCTCATAAGCATCCTCAAATGAACAAAAAGAACTGATGAGGAAATTAAAAATATAACGAAGGCATAAGCAGAGATAGATTCGGAAGTCTGGGGGGGGGGGCACGATGATATCAATTCCTACATATACATTAGATATGCCCACTCCCTTTTTGATGTTGGGGGGGGGACGACGTTGTCCTCCCCCACACCCCCCGTATCTCCGCCCATGAACGAAGGTGGATTTTGAGTGAAAGAGTGAAATATAAGAATATTGTAGGCCTTTAGATGACAAACATCGAGATTTGACTGTTTTATGTTATATTTAACATTGGAAAAAAATAAATTTGAAAAAAAAAAATTGTTGTAGTGGTTTCAAAATATCCTAAAATAATATTGTTACAGAGGGATTTGTAGCAAATGATGTAATATCCGGAAAATTTTAGCATTAGACTAAAGGCAATTCCAAACACGATTTGAAAAAATACGTTGAGGGATTCAGTTATATATTGAGTATTGTTTTAGCAAAGCTTCACTGTACTGAACATAGCAATATTTCCCCTTACAATTCAATATGTTCACTAACCTATTATAAAGGACAATATCATTATTTCAACATCTTAAAGTAGATGAATGGGTTTTTTCCAACGAAGAGAGCAAATCTAATTGCGTTAAATTGAGTAACAATGTCATGAAAAATATTTTCTGTAAACGTTTTGCCACAGTGATTGTCATTATTTGACACAGAGAAAGAATTTTTTACCAGAAATATATTCACTTATATACGGTCTACATCAGTAATTTCCAACATGGGCGTTAACACGCCCTGGGGGTGATGGAATGTTTCAGGGGCACGGTAGAAGCTACTGGTATAACATAGGATCCTATGGGTTAGATTGTGTTGGGGGCGATGGGAGAAAAATTTAGGAAACTATGGTATACATCAGCGGTTCAACCGGGGGTACGCGAAAAGAAAATGGTGGCCACCCATTTAAAAGAAGCACAAAATAATTTAAAAAGACTTTTAAAAAGTAGATAGAGGTTTTTGCTAATACTGTCAGATGTAACATTGACCTCTCTATCAATAAAATCTTCTATGAAAGAGGGGTTGAGTTTAGTTTAAGATTAGCTTTCCCTCCTGAGCCCAACCTATGATTTGGATTAGCGTACTTCTTCCTCTCTCTCGGCTCACTTTTCTTTGGCATTTTAGATTTGATTGTTGATGCATGCCGGTCTGTGCTTAAAAACAAAGAATTAATTAATTTGTGTTGTGTTTAACTTTTGTTGTGGGTATTTGTATTGAGAATGTGTGTGTTATTCTCACATTTTTCTACATCAGCTTTTCTACCAAGCAGCTACTACTCACGTGATTTACGCTATAGATCAGTGGTTAAAAACTGGACCAGTGCTGAAGCAGAAGTTGATTGAAACAACAAAATGAAGTACCATTGTTCCAGGGGCATAGCCGTTTTGGGGGTGGTACTACTTTTATTTCGGGGGGACCAAAGTGATTGAACAATAGATTTGGCTATCTTTTTCTCTTTTTTTGGTCATTTTCATACATTTCGGTAGGGGGGACCAGACCCCCCCCCCCCGCTACCTCCTTGCGTTGTTCACCAGAGTTCTGTAAACGTGAAAACATTCTGAATCCGCCAAAAGTGATTCTGTCAAGCTACCGATGCATCCCACTACATTAGCAATCGTATTGTGAGACTAGGAAAACATCACACCATTGGTGAACATTTAATTTCACAGTGCACCAAAGATGCCGTCAGATGCATGCTTGGAGAAGGGAGTGCTTATATAATGAGTTTAATACCTGTCAAATAATACGATGTCTCGAAGAATGCAGGACATGTCAAACGATGTCGGCAGCAGTCATAAGCCACGTGAAAGGTTGTGAATTTGTTCCTATCCAAGTCGATGAAAGTACCAATATTTTTTGAGCAACATTCTGTGCTACTTGTAATTGCTAAGTATTTGAAAAAGGATTTGAAGAAAATTTGTCACCCATTTGGGATGTCACCCCGAACTGGTCGTACAACTGTTACAGACCTATTTGAAGCACTCGATCATTATTTCATTGAAAAAGAAATTCACTGGTCAAAACGCAAGGCTCACCACAGATGGAGAAAAATCCACAGAAGGTTGTTACTCAGGCCTTCGTGCACACGTGACAGAAGTCGCCCCAAAATAGAATGGATTGAATGCTGTATTCACAGACAGAGCCTTGCATCTCGAAACCTTTGCCTCCAAATTTGTGAAACGTTCTTGATGAAGCGGTCAAAGTTAAGTTTATCAAAGTAATTAAGTTACTCTTTGGAAGTGTTCGAAACACTTCATGATTTCCTGTCACAAGCCAAGCTAAATTTAACAGTTGGTGATAAGATAATTGAGCATTTGGAAGGATTAAAATCCTCGTTTAAAAAAATATTTTTTAGAGCCGGAAATGGATGACTGGTGGATATCTAATCCTTTCAAAGAAGACTATTTTGAACCGGCTTCATTTTCCATTCCAGAAAAGGAGAATCTGGAGCTCGCATCAGATACTACTATGAAGAACCTCTTCAATGGCGGAATGGTGAACCTAGTAAGTTTTTGGGCTCATCACGGTGACGAATAGAGTGAGCTTTCTAGGAAAGCCATAATGTTTTTGTTGCCGTTTGCAAGCACGGAGCTCGTTGAACGGGTGTTTTTTCTTCGTGTACTTATATAAAAAAATAAATATAGAAGCAAATTGAACGCAGCACCAGATTTGAGTTTGTGCGTGTGTGTATATATATATATATATATATATACTCTTTTATGCCTAATTTTTCAAAACTTTGTAATTGAATACAGTCCCTAATATCATATTAATTTTTATTTCCAATCTTTGTGTTAATTGGTTAGCTTATTTGAAAAATAAAATAAAAAAAACTAGATAATGAAAAAAAATAGACCATACAATTTAATTCAACATTTACCGTTTTATGGACGTTTTCGGAATCTGTAATGCGTGAAACAGATTTGGGGGATGCCTGGAGTATTCGAGGTTGGGAGTACGCAGAAAAAGAACCGAGCAAACCGGGGGTAAGTGGACTGAAAAAGGTTGGGAACCACTGGTCTACATCATAGTTTCCCAATGTTTTTTTAGGAATCCATTTTCTTTTTTGTCCCATCGCCCCCTTCATCAGAATTTTTTTTCTCCCATCGCCCCAACACAATATAACTCATAAGATCCTATGTTATATCCGTAGCTTCTACTGCACCCCCGGGGGCATTAACGTCCACATTGGGAATCACTGGGCTACACTCTACATCATCAGTTAAAAAAAAAAAGTCTCATTATTCCTCATTCAAAAAAGTCTCTCCGCAGAGAGCAAGCAGCCCTACAACAGGATACAGATATAACATGAAAATTCAAGAATTTGGCATCTTTACTTCAAAATATGGAACACAGACGGCAGCACTAGTAAGTACATGAAACAAGTGAAAGTTGGACAACACACATATGTTAGGGCTATGCATATACATACACTCACACAACACGTTCCGACATGTACAGATGAATTGGAAATTCTGCCGAGGAATGTGTACGAGGTGTATGTTTGGTTTAGTAGTAGTCTATCATATCACTTTGAAGTAGAACCTTGTGCGTTTATTGCAGAGATACTTGAAAACATTTTTTAACAGACAAACATCATACTGACATAATTTTATTACGTGCGTGTATTCTCAGGCCATTATGTATGCAATGAGTAGAGCCAGGATTATATGCTCTTAAAAAGTGGCAAGATATACACTAAGAATGCTGAAATATATATGCTGAAACATGCATGTAAAAATGCCAAAATATACTTATACCATGAAATCAAAAATATGTGTTTTTGAAAAAAAAACAAAACATCTAATATCATACGCCGAAGTATGGCACTAAAAATGAAAAGTAAGTATATGCAGAAATTAAAAAACATGAATTTGACAGTGTTGAAAAATGAAAAACAAAAAATTACCAAAATTGTGAAAATGTGCATTTAAAAATACTGAAACCAAATATGCATGTAAAGGCTATATATATCCCTTAAAAAAAGTTCTTCAATATGTTCCAAAGGGCATGTATAAAAAATATATGTAAAATGAAAATAACATTTATATATCTATATGCATTTAAAAATGCAAAATATGACCAAATGAAAAAAATATCTATACTAAAAGCACTGAAGCTTTTAAATATAGCAAATATCTATAATAAAAGTTTAATCTAAAAGAAAAGAAAAATATGCAACATAAATAAAAAAATATGTGCAAAAAATTAAGAACAAATGCATTTAGAAGTGCAAAAATATGCCCTACAGTGAACAATACTCAACAGCAAAATATTTTCTAAAAAAAAATATTTAGAAATTTGATGAAATTAGAAGAATAAAAAGTTAAAAATAATCTTAAAACATTGGTACAATGCAATTAATAGAAAAAAATGCTAAAAATATAATATTTACTCTAAAATTTTGGTGATTTTTTATGCATTCATATGCACCAACTATAAAAGTGCTAAAATATGCAATTGCATATGCACTTACGCATTTGCATATAATCCAGGCTCTAGTAATGAGATATGTATTCCCAATAAACGTTTATCGCCAATAATACACTAATGCACTTTTTCCCCAATGTGAATCTTTTTGTGCCTACTCAAAATAGAGATTTGCGAATACTTTTTACCACAAACATCACACTCATACGGTTTTTCTCCAGTGTGAGTTCTTCTGTGTCTAATCAAAGTGGACTTATCCAAAAACTTTCTACCACAAAGATCACATTCATATGGTTTCTCTCCGGTGTGAACCCTTCTGTGTCGTCTTAAGCTAGAGTTACTCGAAAACTTCTCACAGCAAAAAATACATTCATATGGTTTTTCTCCGGTATGGGTCCATGTATGTTCATTCATGTCAGAAAACCTCAGGAACCTTTTACCACAAACAACACACTCATATGGTTTTTCTCCCGTGTGGACTCTCCTGTGTCTACCCAAGGTGGTGTTGCCCGAAAACTTCTTACCACAAAAATTACATTCAAATGGTTTTTCTCCAGTATGGCCCCTTTCATGTTCACTCAAGCGAGACGGTCTAGCAAACCTTTTACCACAAACACTGCATTCATATGGTTTTTTTTCAGTGTGGATCCTTTGGTGTTTATTCAAGGTATAGTTGTCCAAAAAATTTTTACTGCAAACATTACATTCATATTGTTTTTCTTTAGTGTGGACCATTTCCTGTACATTAAAATATTCTCCCAGTAAAGTTTCACTACCAACATCACATTCATATGATTTTTCTCTAGTGTGGTCTTGTATTCTGTGCCTGTAGTACTGAGAAATTTCTGTAAACTTATCACTACAAATATCACACACATATGGCATTTCTCCACAATGGACATCCTCTATCATATCCTGTGATGACATCTCTAAAGGATCTTCACATCTATTTGGAAATTTTCTTCAGAATAGAGTGTGGTGTGAAAATAAAAATAAGTATGATTAAGAAACTTTCACTGCAAGCACCACATTTGATTGTTCTTTACTAATATGAATGATCTGGACAGTAGCTTTAATACAGTCTGTACCTTGTACCTTGACAATGTAAAACGTTTATTGCAAATGTCACACTCAAATATATTTTCACCATGTTCAATCTGTATACAGACAACCATGTGGAAATGGTAAATATCCCTTCCATGATGATGTTTCTACAATACCATTGTTCAAATTGAAATGTCCTGTAACAAAATTATGAGTTGATAGGTGATCCTCTAGGAACGCAAAAGTTTTTACTACTCAATTCGAAAGCAATCAATATTGCTAGAGAAATTATGTGTACCTTTATTCACTCTCAAATGACTGGTGAAAAATATTTTTTCCGTTCCCTTGAAGAAATTGATCTGTCTGGTGATTCTTTCCAAGTACCTGGTAATGGGAAATAATGACTTTAACATGTGTGCTGATGAATATATGGTATTTTAAGAGTATAATGGTACATGTAATTTTTTAGTGACTGATTGGATTTTCATTTCTAAATAATGGTGCAAGGACCTGTAATTTCATGCTATGCCAAACACTCTGCATTAAATAAAAATATAAAATCCTATGTATAAGGGTGGATCAAATGAAAACAGAATAGTGGTTATAATTTATTGTTTGGTGGCATTTTTGTGTAGAGGTAGAGCGAAGGTAAGGAAGGCAAACTCCTACTGGGGAATGGACTTGTCCTAGGTAGTCATCCAGAAGCTTGTGATATATGGTTGGTCAGTCTGCCAACAGTATCGTCATCTGGCAGGCAATCGGTTGTTTCTTCATTTGTCTGCAGAATATTTGTGAGTAAAGAAGAGCAATGTAAATGTTTGGCACTGTTCTGCAGTAAAAATCCCCATAATAGCGTTTTCTGCATGCTTTCTTGAAATTTTTCCAGATTGTTCTGTGATGTATGTCACAGATTTAGGCATATTCTGCTTTGGGGAACATAGCAGTACTTTTTTGTTCAGTGGCAGAAGGAGTTAGAGTTAGTGAAGTACATTGATGAACGAAGGCAGTGTACTAGAGAACATGCATTGTCATTGAGTCGTATGCAGGACTGGCATAAGAGTTTTCACTGTGCACTCACTTTTCTATAGTGGAGTTTCTTTGTAATGATAGCATTAACAGAATAAAAACATATTCTTTCCTGCTTGCTGATGTCTTTTACGGTGCATCATTTGCTTAAGCTGATTATCTTGCCGACTTCTTTCCTCAAAGCATCCATGATGTGACCTTCCTTGCCCAGCTCGTGTATCATCATCACCGTTCCTTGCAGAAATGCTTTTGCCAGTCCTGCTTATGAATCAATGACAGTGCATGTTCCTCGCGCATTGCCTTTGCTTGCAGATTCATTTTGCAAACTCCAACTCTTACTGCCACTAAGAAAGAATAATGGTACATTGCTCTTCTTTATTCATAAACATTTTGCAGACGAAAACCACAGATTGCCTGCTGAATGATACTGTTGGTTGACCACCAGCAGATATCACATATTTCTGAGCGACTACCTAGTGCAAATCTGTTCCCCCAGTAAGTGTTACCTTACTTACCTTCACTCTACACAAAAATTTCGTCATACTCATACAAAAATAAACAAATTATAATACTTTTCTGTCTTCATTTGAGACATCAACCCTTATACATCATAATAGAAATATATAGTACAAAATCAATTAGAAAAAATGCAAAAATAATGAATTACGATAAAGTTGACGGTTTTAGCATGTTTAAAATTCAAGATGAATTGTGATAGTCAGATAGAATATTTTGAAATGAATGATAATTGTGACTAGGAGCAGTTGTAAAAGCATGCAGCATTCAGAATCATTGGTGGTACGAGACCACTGATTAAACAATCAAACCGCAGAGAAAAAAATTGTGGCGGTCCTCAGGACCAGTAGCGAAAAACTTTGCATGCCCCTCCCCCATGGTGATACACTGATCACGGAAGAATCTCCTATGAGAGAATCACTCATCTACTGTGGAGCTTTTTGCACCCCTTTGGAGGTATATCACTCCTATAAATGCTAATATATTTGCGAAAATTATTATTATTTAGAACAGATTTCGTTTAGTGAACCAGTAGGTATCCACTGGTCTGTGAGGCCCAATACAAATGTAATTCAATCATAACACATCACTCACTTCACTTCTGAAATATAGATGGCGACACTAAAAAATCAAACACAACACTACATACACGCTCAGACTGTGTTAGGTACACATGCAGTTACACTTCCGGTACAACTCACGAGGTAGTAAATTGCCTATAGATGGTGATAGACCCAAGTTGTACTCAAGTTTGAAAGAAAAAAAAAAAGAAAGGTCTGTGGGGCCAGTGACTTTCAGATCTCAAATTTTAGCTGGTTTTTTTCCCTTGAGAATAAAAACAGCCATTCCCAATAGCGGCCATTGCTGGGAGGTTTTACTGTATAATTATTTTTCAATTCTGACGCTGGCATGAATGAGAAAACATGTGCCGTGGTCAATGTAATTTGGTACGTTCTTGATAATGTGTGAGGTGACAGTGTCCAACGTAAAACTACATAAGTGGAATTTCTCCTTTTGCAATTTGTTTTGCTGCTCGAGCACTCTCTTTAGCGATTGACTAATTCCTTATGCTTGATAATGGTATGACCTGTTATATTTAATTGTAATTGGAAAAAAAATTATTTGAAGTTTGTGAAACTTCGTAACAAAGGAAATGAAAGCGTCACAAATAATATTACTGAAAGTTAGTCAAAAAATGCACATAATTTTAAAAAATACGAAAATAACTACTTTACGTTCACCAGATCACAGCAAAAGTGCACAAAAACTAGTTTTTTAAATATGACAAAGATTTATGGATAAAAATTCATTTTCGCAGTCATCATTCTTAGCAGCTATAGTTGCAACTTTGCAGAGGCTTAATACTAAGGAAATGATGTCTCAGGCTTTCATGGCCAGTGTTCAATGATTTAAAAGCGGTTTCTGATCTTTTAGGCCATGGCAGGGGTGGGAAGTGACTAAGTCCACTTTGGAGCAGCAAGATTCAGGATTTGGAGTAGTTTTGGAGCAGCAAAATATAGGATTCGGAGCAGATATTTATAAATTAGAACAGCGAAATTAACAAGAATATTTTCGTTAACCCTCAACCCTTTTCAAAATAAAACTGCACTGTCTTTTGATATCAAACATCTTTTCGTCAGCTTGATTTTTGTTTTTGGTGTTTTAGGCTTTTGACACCTTGTTTGAAAGAGCGGCTGTCATAAAATTTTTTGCACCCGTCTATTTAAGATGATTTTTGCTTACTGAGGGCACTATTTGCTGCCTTGAACAGCAGCACTTCAAATGAGCTAAAACATTTTTATAAGTTTTCAATTTTTTTATACTTGGAAAGATTTTGTTGCAAAATAGGAGAGAATTTCGGAAGAATCAACACGATGTTTGGCGATTCAGCACTCATTATTTGGCGAGATTGGCTATCCAACACTCATTATTTGGCGAGATTGGCTATCCAACACTCATTATTTGGCGAAATTGGCGATCTGACACTCGTTATTTGGCGATATTGACGATTTAACGCTTGTTATTCGCCAAAGTTTCTAAACTAACATTCGTAATTCGGCGGACATGCGCTTTTTACTCCCGTTATGAAATTTTTTTTCACGAAACATCGGGATTTAACACAATGACGATCGACTACAGTAATTTCTGCTGCTTCCAGTGGTGACGTTTTTTTAAAACGGAAACGCTCGCATTTGCACTTTGACGCTGAAAGACATCGCAAACCATCTTCAGTTCAACGATCACGGACAATATCGGGGTTTCACGATGGAAAGCCCGATGAGGGGCCGATAATTTAAGGCAATAGTTTAGGTATAGTGGAATAAAACACGCTCTTCTCGGAAAGAATCGTTTCGTAGCAAGCAGGAGCAAAAATGTTTTTCGTCCTTTCCGAAATTCGAGGCATACTGAAGCAAAATTCGCTATTTGGCGCAGAAAAATACGAAAATACGCTATTGGAGCAGGATGGCGCAAGATATTAGTTTTGGAGCAGTGTGGCGCAATTGGCGCAGAGTTCCCACCCCTGCCATAGTCTAAGGCATTTTCTTCTCAATGTTTCACCCTAATCTGTGCAAGCATTTTCTTAGGTCAAACGGATGTAGGTCTCCACTACAATCCAAGCCTTTCTCGCATGTCGCAACCTCAAAAGATGCCTGCCACAGATGTGGGCGAAATGTCAAAGAAAATTCTTTAGACCAGCCATTCTCAACCTTTTTTGACTCGCAGAGCCCTTTACGGTCTATAATTTCTATAGCAGAACCACATAGGCCTAATTTTTATTCATTCATCAAAGTTACTGATACTGAACTATTCCTAACAGGACGTTACTGAACTATTTTTTTTTTCAAACTTACTGTTTTTTTTACTTTCCTCGAGCGGCCATGGAGCCCTGGGGGGGGGGGGAAGTACACACGAAGCACTGGTTGAGAACCACTGCCTTAGACCATGGACTAATAGCCTGGAAACCATTTGTAAGTCACCAAGGAAATGGTTGGGGTGAATGCATAATGGAAATTCTTTTCCCTTACTCATTATTGATCCATATTTTGGTTCATGTCACCATTTTAGTAAAATACCTATGTTTCAAAAATACCAAGCAAATTTGTGACTGTACCATTAGTACATGGTGAGGTGTACATTGTATGTAAGCAATGGTGAACTTAAATCCAATTATAATTTTAATGTGAGGTTTTCTTGTTTTTAGCAACTACAATGGAACTTCTGTTAACGAGTTTGATTCGTTCTGCCAATATGTGCTTGTTATTCGAATCAAACTTCCCTATAGCAAATAATGTAAACTCTGATGATTCATTCTACAATTATTCATTGACATAGAAATGACAGGGGGAAAAAAATGGCTTCAATCAATAATACAACATGGTAATATAATAAATAATGAAATTCCAATGAGGCACTTGCTTTTGCCTCTTTTTTTAGAATTCTTCGCATATGGGTTGCATTGTCGTTGGACAAATTTATTGCTCGCTTTGCTACATCTTTATTTGGTTGGTGGTTCTTTTCTATCAAATTTTGCGCAGATTCCCACATTCTATATGTTTCTTTCATCTCATTTGAAGTGAAGGGCTTTTCTCACTTCTTTCTTCCTCAGATATCATCCTTTGGTGTCCCGTAAGGGGAAAGCCTAGGCAAATTTTGATTATTGCTCTAATACCAAGTGGTATAACATGAGTTGTGGGTCATGTGGATGCAAAGAGAAACATTATTCTGTGGAAATGCCCAGAGTTTGTGGCCGCTCTGGGGACGAAAGTTATGGTTTCGGTTACCATTATATTGAGTATCTGTACGCGGGAGATTATGTTTTCCTCAGATATACTGTCCATAAACTTTTGCTGTTGATGCAAAGGAGATTCCCCCAGTTCATCTATGGTCAACTCCTGGCCATGTTCCTTCACTGGTTTTCGAATGCCATTCTCATTCACCTCCAGTCCCATGTCTTCCCCAAGGACTTAACCTCTTCGACAAATGATGGCTCCTGTTGATGAACTAGCCCCACAAAGTCACGTTCAATAACAGAATCAGCTGTTTTCTCCAAGCAGAATTAAAAAAAAAAAAAACTTCGACTGCCTATACGTCTGGTTACAATGCTTACTTCTAAATTCAAATCGTAAACAGTCATGCTCGCATGTGTGCTCATTTTTCGAGTAAAGCATGTAGACTGGAGACTACGGGAGAATATTACCCAAAATTCTACAGTACATGTGTGAACGAAACCGAAAAAACATCAGCTCAGTTGTGATGTGTAAATAAATTTTAAAAAATACAAAATTTGTGATCATTATGCGAATTGCTCATTAACCAATTTGCTTGTTAACTGAAGTTTCACAGTAATAAATGAAATCTCGATATAATGATGATCTGTGGACTAAAAGAAAATAGAAAAAAAAATCTGTAATGGGGATTATCATTGTATCTTGGAGGAAGACTATTATCATAGTGCACCACCAGATTTTTACAGTTCTTGATATATTTTCCAAATCCAAAATAACAACGGTTGGTATTTATTTGAGACTAAAAAATGATAGAAATCGTATTAAAAAATGATAACTGATACAATAATTAATAAAATTCAATTAGATGTTTCGCTTCTGTAAAAGTCTTTACTGCATTAAACTATAGTATACTCAGGGGCTGATCTAGAGCTTGCTGTTGAAAGGGGGTGATTTTACAAATATCTACAAAAATTAGTCTTGGCATGGGATTACCACATTTTTTGCATTTTACGAGAAGTACCGTTTTTGTTTCCCCCCCCCCCTCCATCCCGACTTTTTAAACATTTCCCGGTTTTATCAGTTTTTTAGTCAAAGTTATCTAAAATTTATTGTTGACCCCAAAGCAGAACGTTTTGCATTGTTCTGCAATGAGCCCTCTGCTGAATGAAAATATGTTCTGCGGTAAAAATTCATTTACAGTGTTTTCCATACAAAACAAAACTTTTCATAAAATTCTCCCGAAGATTGTTCTGCGATGTACGTCACAGATTTCAGCATATTCTGCTTTGGGCAGGCCCGTCATTTAGGGGGGGGGGGGTGTGTGTGTGTCCCCCCGGCTTTTGAAAATACACTAAAAATGGTATATATATATATACATACAATGAGTACATGTGCTTTGCCCCCCCCCCCCCCCGGAAAAAGTTGAAATGACGGTCCTGGCTTTGGGGGGGTTGTTGCAATATAATCATACAGGAGTTCCAAAAATTCCATGAATTATCACATTTTGATTTGGGGGTCCCCCCATAGATCTGCCTCTGAATATATCACTCCCACAAATACAAGGTCACAACAGCCAAAATGCCGAACGAAGTGGCTGAGGAAAAGATGCCCAGAATGTATGAAACACATTCTGGTTTTCTTAGTGGTGAAATGAATAGATATTCCTACCACTGTATTATTCAACATATTTGAATCTGTATTTTTTTTTCTATTGCAAGCATAGAGTGCTGATGGAACTTTAAATTACCACTTCAATTAATTTGCTGTAGGTGGTACGCAATTAATTTTGCCTATACTAACTAATTTTTAATTAAAAAATCGTTTTCCTGACTTCCACGGCTCAGAACTAAAAGGACCTAACCAAAAGTTTACATTATTTCATTTTTTCATAATGTAATCAGTGTCGTCTTAACGCGTGGGCCCACCCGGGCATGCACGGGGGCCTCATAAAAATGAGATTTGTTTGAAATTTTCTAGAATTTACCAGGTAGGGCCTCAGAAAAACCACTTGGCCCGGGGCCCATGATGCTCTTAAGACGGCCCTGAATGTAATACTGAAAAGGTTGAACATCTTTTCATACAAACTTATGGGAAATTGCGTTTTGGCTAAAAAATGTGATTATGGAACTAATTATCTTTGTTAGCCAAGATATCACTGTATACACACTCTGTAATCCGCACCCCCTTTGCTTGTATCCGCTTAACTCTTTAACGCCCCGATAGAAAACCTGGGAGGGTCGTGAAAATACAAAGTTTTTTGTGTTCGAAGTGGACTCGTCCAAATTTCGGCCACTTTCCCTCTCCCCACCCTTTCTCCATGAGTTTCTATTCATGCCACCCTTTGCATTGACGTTCACCCTTTCATTTCAATGGATTTTCGGGAGATAATTTGTCATATATATATATAGACAAATTATCTCCCGAAAAAAGAAAAAAAAAAAAAATATATATATATATATATATATATACACACACACACACACATACTGAAAACACCCCTTTCCTCACAGTATTATCTCTTTGTAAAATGCATTGAGTACCCTTAGTCCATTCTCAAGGAACGTTCTAGTTCTAGAACGTTCAGCTTTTAAAATCCCATTGATAGGGCGTTGCAGTTGTCTTTTCCGTTCCCGCCTCTGACAAGAGCTTTCATCTTCTTCCCCATTGGTGACAAAAGCCCACCAAAACATACCCCCTAGCTGGGCCGACTTGAGGCGGTTATGGGCATTAACCTACTCGGCCGACTTCGGGTGATCTGGGCATTATAGAGTTAAGCTCTGGGTAGGTATAACTATAGGAAATACAAGCTTGAGGTCTGGTTGGAGAAAGGACGGAAAAAACCCTCCCAATAAAAAAAGACGGCTCCAATTAATAAATCAGTGAACAGAGAGAGTTTTTGATCATTTACTATTTATGTACATCAGTTATAAAAATGATACACCATATATATCCCAACTACACAGATGTAAATACAGGGTGTCTGGGTTAAACATATCCGAAAGTAACAGCTTATACTCAGCAGGGTCGACAGGTTTTTGATGCATGATAGTTTTTGACGGTTTAAATCTTTATTTAAACTGTCATGTCAAAAACCTTAAATATTGGTTTTGAATATAAAAATTCTCATTAAAAATACACATATTGATTGCAAAATAATTTTCTGCTCTCTACAGAATTATTTTAGATAATATATGTTATATGTGTATTTTTTCATGTAAAATATACAATTTGAATAGGGCATAACACAAAAGCTGAAGGAAAAACGATGGAACCATTTTATATTCCTCAATTCAAGATCAGATTCTAAATCTTCAAAAATTTCTTCAACTGCTTATATATATTTATTGATATAAACCACTACTGTACTCTTTTCATTACAAATGTTTGGAAAGTTCTTTTATGCCAAAAATGTAATGTTGATTTCTGTTATTATATTAAATTATCTAAATAATCACTGATATTTAAAACTATACCCCTTATTATGCATAAAACTATAATATAGCTAGCAATCAAAATACTAAATTGTAGGACTAAAATGTCCTTTAATTTAGCAGTAGTGATTGCATATTTATGATGCTTAAGAAAAGCTCTTATTCTAAGAACAAAAGTAAGAATGACGACATTGACAATAAGTTTTTGACTGGTGTTTTTTAAATACTAAGTTTCTGTGGTCAAACACCTACCCTGTGATCTCGTCACACATATTTTTAATAAACACTTTGCCACTTTAACACAGTGCCAAACATTTACATTTCTCTCAGTAAATTTAACACAGGTAATGAGTAGTTTAGATAAAATGGACCATAAAATTATATATTATCTGCTCTAGACTGCGTTTTAAAATTCAAAATTGCAAACTACAATTAGTATTTTGTTTTAATTATTGTAATAAATTAATGCTTAAAAATAAAATGTAATACACAAAAAATTAAGTTACTCGTCATGTTATCAATCTATTGTGTTGAAAATATTATCTAAAAGCATCCATTTAGGTTTTTGACGGTTTAAACTATTTTTGACACTTGTCATGTCAAAAACAAGTTTTTTACATCAAAAACCCCAACCCTGATACTGAGAGAACTACACATGCTTTGTTATGGGAGTGCTGTGAGGTTAATCGACCAAGGTTACGCATGTGCACTGCAGACAATGAAGCACAATATTTTAAAACCTTCTATCTTACAAACATCACACTCTAATACGAATTCTCATGTCATTATTGAAATGAGACGTTCCTGAAAACTTTTTAATGTTTTTCCTCAGTATGGATTCTTTTGTGTTTCTTCAAATAAGAAATCTCCAAAAACTTTTTATCACAAATATCGCACTCGTGTGTTTTTTCTCCAGTGTGGATCCTTTTGTGTTTATTCAAATAAGAAATGTCCAAAAAATTTTTATTGCAGATATCACACTCATACGGTTTTTCTCCAGTGTGGAGTCTTCTGTGTCTTCTCAAGGATGAGTAGCTTGCAAACTTTTTACTGCAGAGATAGCATTCAAGTGGTCTTTCTCCAGTGTGGCCCCATTTGTGTTCTTTCAAGGCAGAAGATCTTGGAAACCTTCTACCACACACATCACACTCGTAAGGTTTCTCTCCAGTATGGACTGCTCTGTGTTTACTCAAGATAGACTTTGTTGAAAACTTTTTACCGCAAAGATTGCATTCAAATGTTTTTTCTGCAGTGTGGCCCTTTTTGTGTTCCTTCAAGTTAGACAGTCGCGAGAATTTTCTATCACAAACATCACACTCAAATGGTTTTTCATTCGTGTGGATCATTTTGTGTCTCTCTAACCAAGCCAATTGCGAAAACTTTTTACCACAAGCATCACACTCAAATGGTTTTTCCCCAGTGTGATTCTTTTCGTGTACATTCAAAGAAGAGCTGCTCGCAAACTTTTTACCACAAACACACTCATATGGTTTCACTTCAGTGTGGATCATTTTGTGTCTCTTTAACCAAGCTGATTGCAAAAATTTTTTACCACAAACATCACAAGCAAATGGTTTTTCGCCAGTATGTTTCTTTTTGTGTACGTTCAAGAAAGAGCTGTAGGCAAACTTTTTACCACAAATATCACACTGATATGGTTTATCATCCGCATGGTTTTTTATGTGTACTATCAAGGAAGATCTGTATGGAAACTTTTTACAACAAACATCACACTTATATGGTTTTTCGTCTTTGTGATTTGCCTTGTGTTTGTTGTAGTGAGAGATTTCTGTGAATTTTTCACAACAGATATCACATTCATACTGTGTTGCTTCATGGCAGACATTCTCGGGCATATTTGTTGATGACATTTCAGAAAAAAGGAACTTTAATGTTATAAATATTAAATGGAAATTTTTTTCAGATGGAATGTAGCGTAGAAATTGAAACAACAATCTTTTTTCATCACAATCCTTCTCCTTTTGTACGAATGATCTTGCTACCGCACACTTAAATGAATTTCTACCATTTTGAATCTGATTAATGGCAACCATGTTTCAACTGCGTACATCACTTTCATTTTGTTGTTTCTGTAATATGTTCTCATTCCAACTGGAATGTTTATATGTGAAATGAGATAGATTGGATTTCTAGGAAGGTAAGTGTTTCTACCGCTCAATTAGAAAGCAATTAAATATTGCTGAAGAAAATGTGTTCCTCATTTGCTTTCAAAATGGTTGAATTTTTTTCAGTTTTCTCTGTTCCCTCGTAGATAACTGTCTGATGATTCTTCTGAAGTACCTGGCAATGGGAAACAATGATGTTAACATAATGATGAAAATGTACTTTTTTTTGAGAATGTATGAAATCAAATGCAATTTCTCTAGAGATCAATTGGATTCTTATTCTTAATGTTGTAATACCATTCCACTCCAAAAATGCTATCAAATAAAACACAATCGAACACCTTTTTCAAGGACATCAGTAGAACAAAACAAATTTGTCTGTAAGAAAGGGACGACCGTAAAAAAAATGTTTCCCCATCCAAGAGATTGAAATGATTCGTTTTGAAATTAACTCCATTTTAATATCAGAAGTTCGAGGATTTTGTGTGAAACTAGCACCATAAAACAACTATTTTGCAGATGCCCGTGGGACAAAAAATAATTTAACATAAAAGAAAGGTGACCATTAATAAAGGGTTTGAAATGCATACTTTTCTATTGTATGGGAAAAACTATTATTTGGCTGTAAAAGTGACTGCATTTGAAAGGGGTGACCGTTGAAACATAGTTTTATATAAACACTACTATAAAAAAAAAAATAATTATTATTATATATATATATATATATATATATATAAATATAGAATTAGGTGTAGTTTAAGGCAGGGGTGGCAGGTTTTTGAAGGTTTGGTTTGAACTGTCACATCAAAAACTTTTGTCAGAAACTGTCAAAACCTCAAATACTGCTTTTCAATATAAAAATTTCCACTGAAAATACACATGTTAATTGCATGTAATGTTTAAAGTGACTGTTATGCACAGAATAAATATTTAATATGGCTGTAACATAATTTTCTGCTCTCTACAGAATTATTTTGGACAATATGTGTATATTTTATAAGGAAAAGGAAACATAATTTGAATAAAGCATAGCATAAACACTGAAGGGGAAAACTACGAGATGATTTGACATTCTCTGATTCAAGATGATTCTTGACCTTCCAAAACTTCTTCTACTGCTCATATATGCTTGATATAAACCACCTGCTGTACACTTTTTACCAGGGTTGTTTGGTTTAAACCACGTTGGTTTAAACCTTGGTTTTTCAAAAAATCAAATAAAAATTGCCTAAATATCATTTTTTTCCTTGAAAAATATGATATTGGTTCATTATTAGCCAAAATGTTTCATTTTTACCCCATTTTATATCCTTGGGGTACATTCTGATGGTATATCTTTAAATGACATAAGATTTTATAAGTGGTTTTTTTCAAAAAGTGTCATAAAAGTGGCCAGAATATATATATATTTTTCATATGAAGTATCTTAGTCATTTAAAGTTATATATAAAAGCCAAAACTTCTCATTCTTACAACATTTTCTAACCTTTGGCTACATTCTGATGCTCTATCTTTAGCAAATTCATGAATAAGGATTTCAATACACCACTACATTTAGATGTGTGATATCTCACAGGGTTTCTTTTTCCCTTCACAAAGAAGCAGCTACAGTAGTGACACCATCATGCTAGGGGCAGGTGGTCCTATAATCCAATAAAGACACCAGCTGTCCTTAAAGTGTGCCCGAGTGGCATGGTGGTAAGATGCTCGTCTACCATCGTGAAGGTTGTTGTCAGGGTCCCAGGTTCGAACCCAAGGGAGGAAATAGATAAGTTATTTTCCCTAACGAACTCGAGGCGACCACTGATAGACAGCGCCTTCACTTCCAACCCATCTCACTAATGGCAGTAAATTGCAATATAGCGATATGGCCAGAGTTGGTGTTTGGAACAGAGTAGCTGTTCTTGAAGGACAAAGACTAGTGTACTAGTTGTTGCATTACCTCACATATATTTTCATTTTCTTTCCCTTAACAAGTAGCACATCTCCTACTGTATATCTCCCAGTCTTAATATATTCAATAGTTGTTTTTTTTGAAAAATTCAAAATTGCAAATTATAATTAATATTTTGTTTTAATTATTGTAATAAATTAATGTTTAACAATAAAACATTGTAATATGCAAAAAAGTAAATTCATCATGTTGTATACCTATTATGTTCAAAACATTATCAAAAAGCCTTCATTTAGGTTTTTGACGGTTTTAGACAGTTTAAACCAGTTTTTGACACCTCTATGTCAAAAACCAGTTCTTAACATCAAAAACCCAACCCTGGTTAAAGGCAAATAAGCTGCATCCAGAAATACAGTGACTTTTTACGTACCACAGCTTCATATAAGCCAAACCTTAGTTTCGTTTGAGAACTGATACAAAAGAATGATGATACAACAAACATATGGTAAATGATTTCTGAATGAATGAAATACAGTAAATGATTTTCAAATAAATGGAATAAATTATTTTAGCTGGGGGGGGGGGGGCAGCATAAGTGTTTTGAGCCTGTAGGTGCTCATCTTGAAACTCAAGTAGGAAATTTCGATTTTTGATTCAATTTCGGGGATGCTTGAACCTTCTCTACAGATTTCTATGAATCACTGACTAAGAGGCCACAGACTTCAGAACAAATTATTTCAGATTAAATAATACAGGCCACCGTGAATGATTTCATAATATAAATGAACCTAGATATATATTTATCAGCTCGAGGTCGAAGCTCGTGAGCATACATATAAATACAGTTACATCTAACAAAAATTAAAAAAAAAAAGAAGAAATAAATGGTTTCAAATCATCAAATTGTTTTACATTTAATTTCAAATTAAATGTAATACAGAATGAATGAAAAAAGTGATTTTAGAATAAATGAGAAACAGAGCTCGCACTCAAAAAAATGACAAAAGTAGGATGGAGGGCCATCTTTTTCTAGCCTACATAATCATGACATAATTTAAAGAGTATCCCTCAATGCATCTTTTTTATTTTTAAACAATTAAAAAAAAAATTCATATTTCAGTTGCTATAAGATTCAGTCGAGCCAAAGCAAAATGACAGAAATTACTTGGTCACAAAAATCATTTTACGCCAAAATGGGGTACTTGCACAACCACAGATAATTCTTTTGTCTCTCCTCACAATATAAACTACATTTTTTTTTTTTTTTTGGAGTCTTCCACAGTCCAGTCTGTCAAGTCTCTTCGACAATGCACAGCAAATTATGAAGACATGTAAGTTTTTTTAAGAATGACACTCTTTTGAGGCCACTTTCAAAAAGCACAGTGCAGAATGTGTAAATTACAAGGTCCAATGTAAATAAGTCCAGGTGAATCAGATGATTTTACAGCACTGTCCATCCCTTTTTTAAAGGGATTTGTCTACATTTTACTGCTTGATGGCAGTGTAATCATTTTTGACAAATGAAGCACTTTCATTTCTAGCTCTTTGCTGAGCATTGTAAATATTGTTTATGCCTCTGCAAGCCTTAAAAGTACATTTCAATTCAATACATTATGGAAGATAACTGAATGCTATTACGTAGCATCAGAGTCACAAAACCTCAAATAGGACTACGTACCCAACTGCTTTGTTATGCAAACTGTTTCATTTACATACGTATAAAACGTGCACTATAATTTTGAATGATGAATGTTACTTTCCAATTATTATAAAGTAAGTAAATACAAAATTATTTCCATCCAGACAGACATTTTTAACGACTGTTGCTCCACTTGTTGAACCCTCAAACTAAGCAAATGAAAAATTACGAAACCAAATATTCCACAAACACACCCCCCCCCCCCCCCAAAATAATCTTGAAAACAATACTATTTCTGCTTTGGCAGAATCATTAATTGTAATCTACAACATTTGTACTGTTTGGAAATATATCAATGATTTCCTGCTCAATTAAAACCAGTTACATGAATTTTGCAGATAAGATTTGGTAAGAAAAATAGGAAAAGTAGGACAAAATCAGGAAAAATTGTTCGTAACTAGCTACAATTCCTGGTGCTGCCCATTTTACCAAAAAGTAGGACAAGTGGGAGCCCTGGCTGAGTGGAAAAGTTCTGTGGTGAAAATCTTGATAATAGCGTTTCCTACACTTTTCTTAAAATTCTCTTCCAAATTGTTCGGCAGTTAGGGCCGCAACTAGGGAGGAGCAGGCGGCATGGGCGGAGATATGGGGCGTGGCCCCACCCCCAGCACCAAAGGTGAAGTCGACTGATCTAATGCATATATGTATAGATGAATTGACATCATCGTGCCCCCCCCAGCAATAATGACCATGCCTCCCCCCCAGACTTCCAAGTCTATCTAAGCCTATGGCAGGCAGGCACTGCTCTGGTGCCCCGGGCGCTGAACCAAATGGGGGTGCCGAATTCACCTTTTAACTGCTTCTTCTACATTAGAAGGGATGCCAGCTTGCCAGGATGACAAAGTATCTAGCTGCGGTCCTGTCTGTAGTAGCACAGATTGTTCTATGCATTACGTTGCAAATTTAAACATATTTTGCTTCGGGCACAATATTATATAAAAACTGATTATAAATGTTGTTACGCTGTTGCATTGTAACAACTCCAAATCATGCATCTCATCTAGACCTGATGTGTGGAAGGATTGTAATAATCTTGTTGTTCAGAGATCTGCCCAGACATTTCTCACAGGGTCCTGTTTTTGGGAAGATATTAATTTTTGTGAAATTATTCATAACTAGCTACAATTCCCGGTGATGCCCAGGTTTTCTTTAATTACTGGGAGGATTGAAAAAATGACAAACCATTAGGAATAAACTAGTATACATAATATTGGCAATATTGTAAAAGTGACAAAACATCATACAGGCACGTCTGAATCGTCAGACATCTATATGCACATCTGAAGCGCATTGCTAGGGAATCACGGTAACCAAAGTAAACGTTCCGAAAATGATTGTGGAGACTAAGAAACCATTGTTGCCTGACAGTCTTTTGCCCATTTGCTCAGCTCTGAAGAACTTTTAAAGTAGCCTACCATTCAAGTCGGGCCTCATTTGGTATATATGCAAAATTTGATGACAGCCGATCAGAAATTGTAGATTTGTATAGCGAACATACACACACACACACACAGACCGAAAACCAATTTCATACATATAGATTTTGTGGGAAGCAAAACAATTTATTTTTATTTGCAGAAAACAAATTAAATTTTAAATTAATGGTTTTGCTAATTTAAATTTCGTCGTGGGTTCATTTTTGATATTAGGAATTTTGTGACGGGTCTGTTTTTGTGATTCTGAATTTTGTGAAAGGTCACAAAATCGAACCCAGATTTTGGCTGGACAGATCTTTCGACTGTGAATTTATACTTTTGTCTGATGGCGTGCGAATGTATAAGTAAAAAAATATAAAAAAAAAGAAAAATTAATAATTTTGGCATCAATGAAACAAAAGATTTTAGAAAAAATGGAAATTCGCAATCTCAATCAAATAATCTAATTTATACCCGAATTTGATAAAATAAAATCTCAGAAAACATGAAAATTTGTAATTACAGAAGAGTCTCGTTTATTTAATTTTCTGTATTATGTGAATCGGCAACAAGAACTGAAAGTTTATAGCGTGAGCAATCTAT
Source organism: Pholcus phalangioides (assembly GCF_987345545.1). Taxonomy (NCBI): domain Eukaryota; kingdom Metazoa; phylum Arthropoda; class Arachnida; order Araneae; family Pholcidae; genus Pholcus; species Pholcus phalangioides. Next base: position 7,679,488 of record NW_028301617.1, on the reverse strand, counting down.
TTCTGTTGCTCCAGACTCTACAGCAGCTAATTAGTTACCCCTAATGTAAAGCGATACGCCCATCTACGCTGTGACTATGAAATAACTAATGAAGAAATCTTCGCTATTGTCAATTGTGATGACAACAAAATTGAAGATAAAGATCAAGCACCAACTGTTGAGCCTCTCGGAATTTCACATAACGACAGAGTTAGGGCTCTAGGAAACTAATTAAATACATTAAGCACCAGGAATGGATTTAATGATGCTGTGAAGATAGCGAGACTCTGCAGCGAATAAATGGCGCTCGTCAGGAAAGCAGACTATGATCAGAAATTTCTTTAAATCATCACAGGACTGAACTTTTTAAGTACTGCGTGCAACTTCAGAATATTCTATAACTGTAAGCTCAATTTTTCCTGTTGTTTTGTTGTGAAACACGATTATTAGGTTCACAATGAGTAAAATTTTAATGTAGTTTCATTTTCACTCATCAGACGTTCTGCCAGCTCGTTTATGTCGGATGAGACTCTACTGCAGCAGTTCTCAACATTTCTTGACTACCCTTTCTGGTATATAACTTCTATGGCAAAACAACGTACTCCCATTTTCTATTTATTAATCAACGTTACCGATTTATCTTTATTATTGGTTATCGTGTGGGATACATTTTAAATTCTGAAAATTCTAAAAAAATTTAAAATTAGTAGGTCCTTGGGGTTCCGCGGAGCACCGTTTGAGAGCTACTACTCTACTGTAATAAAACAAATAATTCCAGAAGTTATTGATGAAACGGGGAGACCAGAGACGGAACTAAAGCCGGGTTTTCCTAGGAATACGTTTGTTGCGCAGCGTGAACCAAATTAGACTATTTTGCGCTGACAGAAACGTGTTTCATAACCACACTACACGTTTGTGTTTTCCTAGCGAGGCGCATCAGATCAGGGTGGCTATATAAAGTATATATGGCTTTGGCATCAGCTACTCTGTCGTCTGCATGCTCCAGTTTGAAGGGAAGGAAAAGAAAACACACGAGAGAGTGAAGAGAATATCGGCAAAACCGCGGCGCACGACGCATTTAACTCCTCCAGAAGCAGTCGGCCCATCACGCCCGACGTAAAGCACTGTCGTCAGGCGTATTGCGCTCTGTAGGAAAACAGTCATGCTGCTTTTCTTGCTGGTGAGTGGACGGCGTGTCGCACAGGGCGAATCACGTTGCGCGCGGCACAGGAAACCTGCTCCTAGGAAAACCCAGCTTTAAGGGGGCAATCTCCCCGGGCGGAAAAATTTCGGGGGGGGGGGCAGCAATTTGAAGTAAAATTGAACACATTTATAAAATTATCAAATGTCAAAGTTGTGGGGGCGGCGAAAAAGCTAGTTATGGTACTGGAAGGGGGAAGAAGATAATTTCAGAATGAGGAAATAAAATAATTTCAGGAAAAATAAGTTCAATTGTTCCTCAATTTAAATTTGGAAATAAAAAATTCTAGAATTGGAAGGACAGAGTATTTCAGGATTAATGAAAATCGCAAAGAAATGTGAAGTTGTACTGGTTTATTTCAACATATAATAGATGGCAGCACACAACGATACCAAACGCGTGAATAAAAACTTGTTTGAAGAATGTAAGGGAGAGAGAAAAGGCTTACCCCTCTTTTGGAGTTGGAAACTTTCGCAGTCAACGGCGAATTCGTTGATCGGCCGACGATCACTTTCAGTTCACAATCAGCTGTTATCTAACGAGAGAGCGAAATCAAAAGAGCTGCGACAATGACGCATATTTACGAATGAAACCACTGAATGACTGAGGCGCGGATCAGAATAGACGTCTCCTGTTATAAACGGCGATCCGCTCATGAGCCGTCTAGAAGAGCGGCTCTTTTCAAAGAGCGAGTGAGCAGCGACGGTTCTTGGAAAAAAAAAAAAAAAAGAACCGCGGCTCTTAGGCCCTTATCATACGGGGAAACTAAAAGTCCGGCAACTGATAAGAGAAGCCGAAGAAACCGTTTCCAGAAAACGTGCACGTATATTGGGGCGTCGGAAGTGTTTCGAAACTGTGGGTGCTCGTCTTTAGTTTTATATCGGAAATTTTAATTTCTGAATCAATTCTGGGGGTGTTCGGATGCATGCCACAAATTATTGTGGGTGCTTGAGCACCCCCGGCTCCGACGCCACTGGCTCTAGAACCGTGTTTTGTCAACCACCGGGCCCTGACACAGTGCCGTCTTAACGCATGGGCCCACCCGGGCACGGCCCGGGGGCCTCAAGAGCAGAGGGGCCTCACAAAAATGATATTCTGTTGAAATTTTCTAGAATTCACCTGATAGGGCCTCAGAAAAACCACTTGGCCCGGGGGCCCATGATGCTCTTAAGATGGCAATGCCCTGACATCATTCATACTGGGCCGCAAGTGATGCCGTTTCCTTTGCCCTCATCATTGCTTTTCCGTTATTCGTGTGTTTGACAGGACCTTCCACTAACAAAAATAAATGAAACTGGGCCGCGGGCTTCCAAAGGTTGAGAACCACTGCTATAAAAGCCCTCACACGAGGAAATGAGGCTTTTCGAATAGACGTCATCATCAGCATCATTCCCAAGGGACATGCACTGGATGCATATAGAAATGTCCTCTCTACTTGTCAATACAAGATTCATCGAAAGACTGGTTATTTGTGGAGATGAAGATTACAAGGAAGAAAATTCATCACTGTCCAATGATGAATTTTCTTCCTTGTAATCTTCATTAAAAATTGAATTGAATCTTTGGTTTTCGAAATATTGAGCTCGCTTAGATATACGAAGCCTAGAAAATTAAATATAAAATAATGAGCCAGACCCATTTTTGAGGTGGATATTCATGCAATAACATTGATTTCAAATTTTTATTTATATCTTCTCAAGCGGGAAAATGAGAATTAATGTCTCCGTATTGTCTTATATTATCCAATTGCATCAATACATATAATTTAGGATGTTTTTAAATTAACTATGGGCCCATATAAATTAAATTCCGCAGCTTTAATCAAGCATTTTTTGAAGCAAAAATAGGCAGATCGATGCATTTCTATGTTTCTTTAATTTTGATTTGTTTCTTCCATGAATCGCACAGGAAGTCGTCCTATTGGTTACCTTGTATGTCCCTCAAAAAAAAGGAAATATCACGTCATCCAAAAAGCCTCATTGGCGTATTGGCGACGAAATATCGAACGCGACTCAGTCACTTGGCGGCTGGAATGCTAGTCACCGCCAACTTTTGTTGAAGAAACCGCCTCTAGAATTCCTCCATATTGTAGGTATTCGTAAATTGAAAAGCAATCCAGAGTATATATAAATAATTATAGGGTACTCAAGAGGAAAGAGATCATTGAAAACGCATTAGATATATATATATATATATATATAGGCTAAATACGCGATTTCTTTATTTAAATTGATATTATTTTGAAATTTTAATGAAATCAGGGGCGTCGGAAGTGTTTCGAAACTGTGGGTGCTCGTCTTTAGTTTCATATCGGAAATTTTTATTTCTGAATCAAGTCTGGGAGTGCTGAGATCCATGCCGCAAATTAACGTGGGTGCTTGAGTACCTCTGGCTCCGACGCCACCGAATGAAATGGTAAACCTGGCCTGTCATTTAAACTTTTTCCGGGGGGGGGGGGGCAAGGAACATATCATCACTGTATGTATATACATAAGAGTCCGCATAATTTTCTGGGGGGTTTCATTTTTTTTCTTCTTCTCAAGATGGGTTTACGTTTTTCCCTGCAAAATAACACTATAATCTCGGCTTGAGGGGGATGGGTTAGAACCCCAACCCCCCCCCCCCCTTTGCGTACGTCAATGTATACATATATATCATTTCTAATGTATTTTTGAAAGCCGGGGGGGGGCAATAGCCCCATTAACCCCTTCAAATTACGGGTCTGTGGTAAACACATGGGCTCGCTCGCTCGCGCCTTCCCCCGGGGGGATTTTAAAAGAAGATGGGACGTCACGAAAATTAGATGTGGTAAAAAATTTCAGGAGTACCAAGTGAATTTTGAAAGTAGGGTCTCAGAAAAAACACATGGCTTGGGGACTCATGACACTCTGAGTGCTTACCCACTGTATATAGGTCTATAGGTGCTTACCCATAGGAATTTTCAAAATACGGTCTACTTTATACTTTCACAACGTGTATAATAGCGTATAACGTGTTTCACAACAACTTTCACAACACACATTCCGGCATGTATCCAGGTGCAACTAGATGCTTGGTTAACTGAGGCAAGCACACATTTTGGTGCCCTCTTGTAATGTTGAATGACAAGTTAAAGGGCGAGATTCGTGTTCCCTCTGGTCTGTTGCTGTCCCCCAAGTTGCGACCCTACATGTACCGAATTATTGGTGCAATGTATCCGTATTGTGGTTCCATGCAGATGACGTGAAGATGTTCAATTGCCCGTATATACGGGACTTGAGCCCTTATGCAGGAGCGAGGAGTGATGCGTTGCATTGTATGTTTATTAATTATTCGAGGAGCGGTGTTCTCTCTGTAAAATTTATTCGAGTAGGGGGTTGAAACAGCCTCAGCCCCAGGTTTCGGAGCCTATGGTCAGGGCCGCAACTAGGCGAGGGCAAGGGTATATGGTGTCCCGAATGCTAATTTCACAAATGCACCGCTATTCTGCGATCACACGATTTCAGCCAATCACGTCTCTTCTTGGTTTACGATATTTCCCACTACCGTAATATCGTACGATCTGCCGGTCCAAAAGTGGCTTCGTTATGTAATTACTGGAAAATTTGTATTCCGACAGATTAACAAGCTGTAAGCCAAACAAACATTCTTTATTTTAATTCGCGTAAGGAAAAAAAAAAAAAATCAAAATTCCGTGGTTAATGGTGGCAGCGAATGGTGAAGATGGAAAAAAAGGCGAAATTTTTACTTCACTAGAAGTATATGCTTTTGTAGTCAATAGTTTTAGGGAACCTTTTTCAGCCTCTGAATTGTTGTAGGTCATAGTGTATCCAGTGCCGTCTTAACGCATTGAGCCCACCCGGCGCCTCAAGAGAAGAGGGGCCTCACAAAAATGAGATCCGGTTGAAATTTTCTAGGATTTAACATGTAGGGCCTCCAAAAGACCACTTCGCCTAGGGACCTGTGATACTCTTATGACGGCCGGCCCTGAGTGTATCAGACTGTGAATCTAAAGACCAAGGTTCGAGTCCATCTGAAGAAAGTTGTCGGTTTCGTTTTTTCCACTCCTCGCCCGCCCGAAAAGGATTTAATATATATATGTGCATTTTGTTTAGTATTTCACAGTATGATTTTTCCCGATCATGTATGGTTTGTGAAAATTCTACCTTCTTTAATGTAAATTTTTCATTTATGTATTCACATACATATATATACACACATATTTACATGTGATGATATGTGCACACTATTACATATTGCCAATTTTTGTTTTGAAGTGGTCCTAAAGCCCTTGTAAGCATAAAGGATGTGAAATAAAATGTCAATGAATATGATTTAAACCTTTTAATTTCTTTGCTGATGCAATACATTTTACAATATATTTTGCCGACTAAAATAAAAGCATATAATAAATGAATTATAAATATTATAACAAAAGCATGTCGAAAAAAATTAAAACCAGTAATGTTCTTTGAAAAATGTAGTTATCTTTTAGTATCGTTTCTCTTTCGAAGTTCCGATTTTTAAATATTATATTGAATATTATCGCAATATCATCTATATATAGGGTGACCATACGTCCCGTATTTCCCGGGACAGTCCCGGTATTTTCTCTTTTTTTGGCCGTCCCGACTTTTTGGCAAAAGTGTCCCGGTTTTTCCCGTATTTCACACGAAGCCTACTTGAATTTTTATTCTTTATTAAAGTCGAAGATTGAAATTATTTTTCAACTCAAATTATTTTATGATAGTTACAACTATATATGGGATATTAATCTCCCACATTTGCCTTGGTAAACGTTTTTTTTTTCCGTGGAATACATTTTAATCCACTGCAATTTGCAGTAATGCATCATTTCCCGCCATTGTGATTTTTTCATAATTTCAACAATATTTGGCAACTTTGTTTGGTTTTGGCGTCGTTTTTGGCGATAATTGGCAAAGTCCCGTATTTTCCCGTATTTGGAATCCCGATGTCCCGTATTTCTTTCGAGGAAATATGGTCAGCCTATCTATATACCTTGTTTGCACCACTAGCGGCTAAAAATCCGACATTCCCTGGTGAACTTGGCCAATCACAGAGGAGCGGGAGTGAGTTACTCTCGAACCGGTCGTTACTTCGTGTAAAATACTTCGGAAACTGTTCGCAACTTACAATGCGCAAGCGCGTTCTCCGTAATTTTGTAATATTCTGCGCTCTTTTCTCATTTTTTTTCTGGCTCATCTTTATTTTTTTCCATCAATATTTTCTACATAGTTCTCTTTTTTTCATCAATTTCCTGTTGGTTTGGGTTCATGTATTTGAGGTTAATTGATTTTTCTTTTATAATTATTTTTCCTACATTGTGTATAATTCTGTTTTTATTTTTCCTGCATTAAATACATTTTCCTGTTATTATTTTTCCTACATTACGTATATATTTTTTTAATTTTTCCTACATTAAAAGTACATTTTCCTGTAATTATTCCTACATTGTGCATTTTCCTGTAACTACTTTTCCTACATTACATGTACCTTTCTGTTCTTATTTTTCCTGCATATTAAGTACATTTTCTTGTAATTATATTTTCTACAGTAAGTATACTTTCCTGCAAAGAAGGGTAAAAAATCTGAAAATCCTCTCCTTGAGAAAATTCTACGTACACCTATGCTTTCCTGTAATTAACTATATGTTTAATTTCTGTCAACCCCTTTTAAATATGAATCAATAGAATTAAAGAAATCTTTGGGATGAAATAAAATAGAATTTACAATGTCTAAGTCTCTTTGCGCATGCCGTTTCCATGATTTATTCAATGTGGGAAAAAAAAAGGAACCAAAAAAAAATAATAATAATAATAAAGCTGTCTAAATTCATTAACATTTTTCGAGCACTTTCAAAGTGGTTTACTACAATTTCTGCTTGTATCGCTGAACTTTTGCAACAAGCTTATGACTTTTGAATTTAGAAAACTAATCATTTCCACAACCCTTAAGGTTTTTCTTGACTTGGTACACACTGTGGATACAACACATCCTCAGACCAATATTTTGGGATTAGCTCATGATTAGTGGTAAGTTATTAAAAGTTGTTTTAGCCCCACTGTTTGGGATGGTCAGCTCAAGTTGGTTTTTCAATTTTAAGGTGCAAATCTAAGCCAAACTCCCATTTAACCCTTTAAGTGGTTTTTGAAATTTTCCTGATCAGCATTTGAAATTGCCACATTTGGAATTGCAAAACCTTGCCATTATGTGTGTGGCTTTCTATGAAGAGAACCCTTTTTGTATTATTTATATATTGAGCATATATTTCTCTTTTTTTTCTCGCTTCTTCTTCTTATCTAACCTAGAACAATAGCTAACTCTGCCCACTAACAGTTGATTGGTTGGAGGGGAATGGAAAACATTTTATTGTAAAAACAGTTTCACTGCATTTTAATAGAAGACAAAATATTTCGGGGTGACAGAAATAAAGCAGATCAGGTTTGACAAGATATCTCAGGATTGCCACTAAAAGGGTAAAAAGGTCTCTTTGGGCAGAGCAACACGGTCTATAATATTAAAAATTTAATTCATGATCATGTTTATTTTTAATATTGTAGAATCGTGTCTGCAATGTCTTATTGATGGCCTTATCCGCTTGGCTGTTAGAATAATTGTTTATTCTACAGTTTATATCTGTTTATCTACTGTATATATATGTTTATCTTCAACGTTATAGAATGTCTGATCTCGTATTGATTTTGATGGTCTGATCCTCTCTGCTATATCAGGAAATTTCTTATTCTATAATGTATAAAAATTCAAAACACCACGTACATCTGCACAGTATTACAGAATACTATGAAAAATAGCATTTTCAATCTATGGAAATACAAGCAGCAATTAAAAAAAAAAAATTAAATTTCAAAATATATAAAATCGTGTTTATTTCTAATTGCCTTTGGGACTATGACATAGTGTGTGCAACTTTGTTTATTTATGTTAAACGTCATTCAATAACATGACTTAATAAAAAATTTCGTGTTCAAAAATTTTTTCCCTCTCACTGTGTATAATTATTTGTACATTTCTGTTATTCTCACAACCTTTCAAATATTACGTAAGCACCAATAGGGGAAAATAGGGTTTTATATTTGCTTTCAATAGCAAGGGATTGGAATGAAGATTATCTAAGCATTTGGATGAGAACATATTGGCGTGGCTTTCTTCAAATCGGGTTTGAAGAAAATTGAATATATCAGTTTATCGAGGATATATAACTACAGTACCTTGGCTAACAATTTTTTTTTCATAGTTTTTCTGCCTTGGCTAACGAATGTGATTAATGAACATTTTCTTTGATACAAATGCAAGCAATGACATAAATCAGCTGCATCATGAGATGAATTTAAGCTAATCATTGTCAGAATGTCACTTGAGCATTGATTTACTCACATCCCCTTTTGTGTAATCTGTTCTCCAGATGTACCAAAACACAAATGGATGGGGGACACCTACACACTCGACTGTATTAACACTGGCTTAAGCAGAATAAAGCTGGTGTTTGTGTGCATAGTTTAAAATAAAAAGATCTGTATCTTATACCCCTATAAATTCTCATTTATAGCTCTCAAAGCTATTCATTTTAGCGTTTGGTCAGTTTTTATCGTCTTTATAACATTCCTTGGTATTTTAAATTTTGAGCCATACCTGGAATAAATGAAACAATATTCCATAGAAACTTATGGGAAATTGTGTTTCAACAAACAAAAGTGATTCTGGAGCGAATTTCTTCATACAGTACTGTATCCTCATTCAGAGCTGCAACTAGATACTTTTGTCACCCAGGGCAAGCTGGAATTTTGGCGCCTCTTGCATGTAGAGGAAGCAGTTAAAGAGTGAATTTGGCGCCCCTTCTGGTTCAGCACCCAGGGCACCAGACCCACCTGTCTTCCCCCCAGTTGCAGCCCTGTCCTCATTTCCAACCAAATCTAATACAGTATCTCATACTACTAAAGACATAATTATCAAAAATTTCCTGTCAATTGAGCATTCATCGCAATGATATAGATTTTTAATAGAATCATTTTTCATCCTTTTAATCAAAGCATTGATATGTGATTTGGAAAATGATGCATCAGTACTTGGACCAGATTTTGACCACATTTGACATTTTAATGAAATGAAACTCACAGGGCACTTAGATATGCTACACATATTAGTAAACAGCTCAGCAAACCATGCATTGAAGATTATTGTTTAGATCAGTGGTTCTCAACCTGGGACCTTATGGCCCCCTTGCAGTCCTGAGATATTCTAGTGGGGGGGGGGGGAGCCAAGGGAGAAAATCAAAAGAAAGGTGATACATGACAGGTGGTGAAGTCATAGAGAGCTGTGAAGAGAAAAACTTTAAAAGTGAAGCATAGTTGAAAAATATTACTACTTTCAGAATCCATCAGATTCGTCCATAGAAGGGGGCGTCTTAACCCTTGGGTCTATTTGGGCATGACCCGGATCTTCATGTCTATAATGGAGGGAGGGAGACTGCACTATATGGGATCTGCTACTATGATTTTCATATGTAAGATGTTACTTAAAGCTAAGTATGGAGGGCCGCCAGAACAACGGTTGATGTGTTGGTAGGGTCGATTTATCGTGCTTGTTCGTTGAATGGTCCTGTATTTCACACAGACCGTTTTTTACAATATAATTTGACTCCTGGGAGAGATGATAATCCACCATTTGAATCCGTGCCTAGCCAGGATTCCAGAGATTGATCTGATTTATTAAAATTTCATTCATAATAAAAAATAAAGAGTATCTCACTCTTGGATGAGGGTAGAGGGGGCCCTGGATAGGACAGGGGGCCACAAGAAAAAAGTGTGATCCATGGGGGGGGGGGGCATGAGCTGAAAAAGGTTAAGAAACACTGGTTTAGATGAAAGGGGTTTTGAAACCAACTTGATCGATGCTCTTCTGGGCATTCGAAATGTACATGCACTATTAAGGAATCAAAAAGTTATTTTTTTAGTTTTGCTGGCAAAAGATGTTAGTAAAATATTATAAAGCACAATGTCAATTGATGGTTGTTTTGTTGATTGGTAGAGGTGCTCACCTCAGCAGTGCAATGTCCTGAAATCCCCATCTATTCTACTAGGTTGCTTCAGATCAACACAAAGCCGCTTGAAAGACTCTTAATGCAGCTTTGGATCAACAAGAGAAGTAAAGAGGGCCCGGGGGGGGGGCTTACACAGGACCTACCTTTAAAGGGGGGGGGGTACAGGGTAAAATATTTCCTCTCATCACAAGCTTTCAAAAAACATTTTAAATTTACAGAAATTAATGAAAACAGTAGATATTGTTATACGATATTTCATTAAAATTATTTGAATTTAAATTTTTAAATTCAATTTTTATCACTTGGGGTCACCCATTATACAATATATCATTATATTCCCCCGGCGTATCTCTCGAGAATGGGGAGGGCAGCCGAAGTCCCCTTGGTTAATAACGGTACTAATCTAGAAGGTTTTGGTCCAGTTTACTTGATTTTGCTGACAAGTGGGGTTGGGGGAGGGATAAAAAACCCATAAAATTTTGCTTAAGTAATACTTGAACGGCCTATAGTTACGGCCCAACCACTTCCTTCTGGAACTATTTTAACTTTTCTCCGGCTCGGAAGGTTTCAATTTGTTGTTTACACTTCTCTTACAGTGTTTACGCCGCTAAATTTACGGTTCGAGAGTAACTCATTCCCGCTCCTCTGTGATTGGTCGAGTTCACTAGGGAATGTCGGATTTTTAGCCGCTAGTTTTGCACCGCTGTTCGGCAATCCGATACGAAAATATCGTAGAGTTACGCGAATTATCATAGAGACTGTAACAGTGTGATTGGCTGAGTGGAAAAAATCACGAAAAAAATCGTGTAATCGCGGTGCATTTGCGAATTATGCGTCCCGGACGCTGGAGTAGAAAGGGTTCCGAGTTCGGGCTATGCAGGAGAGTGCAGAAATGGAAACTGGTACAGGGTGACAGAAAAAAATTTCGTTTCTAGTTACGGCCCTGCCAAAAAAATATTTGAATTAAAATTCAATATTCCCACCCCCAAAAAAAATAGAATCGAGGGGAGGAGCTTCAGATTGACGTTACCCGATGACAACGTATGAGAGATGCGGAACGTGCATTCACTCAAATTGTGGGAGGAGCGTAATAGCGAGAAACGAATCGCAGAAGAGAGTCGTTGAATGACGTCATACTGAATGTTCACTTGGATGGAAACTAAGCCCAGGAAATGGCTTCAGTTGGGAAATTCGTTCGGGCGCGGTCAGCACGTGCTTCTTCTGTGAAAAACATTTTTTTTTTAAGTGTTTAGTAGTTGGTCAGATTAATATTTTTTTTGGTGATTGGCGTATTTCGGGTTCGTTCGGGAGAGAAAGATCAGGTAAGTGCGTCAAAGTTCTTAAAGGCGTAAAATTGATGTAGACCTGAGTGTGCAAGGCTTTTGTTCTATCGCCAGAGAAAAATACGTATACGTAATTAAATGTGTTCTTACACTAGAAAAGTTATTGCACTGCATTTATCTATTTTTTTTTTCCCAAATAAATTCTTTTGTTTTATGAACTTTCAAATTTCCCGTAAACGCTAAGAAATGTTCCCGGTTTTTCCCACGAATATGGGCAATTTCCCATGAGTTGCCAACACTGCTTGGGCAAATGCGAAGGAGAGCGCGATCTCACGGTCAAATTTCCAGAAGCGTGTTCAGCGCCAACTTGGCGGGCGACTTTTTTTTTCCCCCGCCCATAATACCTCCATGTTTTTCGCCCCAAGCAACCGCTGCTTTCACTGTGGTCAATTCAAGATGGCCGGCATACAAACATTGACATAAAAGTGCAATTTAGTACTTGAGTCAATCGAATATGTGGTAATATAATATGGCGGAGATAGACTTGGCATGATGATGATGTCCATTCATAAATAAGCAAATACATTATCAGTCGGCTTTACCTTCGACCTTTTACCATGACCCCCCCCCCCCTGTATTTGCGCCCATGGGTAATATGGGACAACTAAAAGCATTGCAGAATTTCTTTTCGGAATCGTCATCGTCTCAGATTTTCAATGAATCTTACTTGAATTTCTATTTTTTTACTGAAATCAAGGAATGGGATTATAATTATCGCTCTAACTATCATAACTAATTATAGGAAGATAAATACAGTGAAACCTGTACGAAACGGAACGTCAAGAGACCGTTTTAGATAAATTTCCGTTTTATGAAGGTGAAAATCAAAGCATTAAGGGGCCGTTCAAGTATTACGTAAGCAAATTTTTAGCCATTTTTGACTCCCCTTGTCAGCAAAGTTTCTGCCCCCCACCCTACCTCCTAACGCATATTGGTGGGATCAGAAACGTACACGGGAGGAGGGGAGCATAGGGAACTCGTGCACCTTCCCCCAGACCAAAAAAAAATTTTTTTTAAAGAAAAAAATATTTAAAAAAAATTAAATTTTCGAAAGAAAATACCTTTATATGATATTGTAATCGATTTCTGTTAATTTCAGTGCTATTTGAAGGGTGAATTCAAAATTTCTCGTTGAGAAATTTATTGCGATCTGCCCTTTAAACCATGTATGGTAAATCCTTGACTCGCGGACCAAATGTAGCCTTGAAGGTTATGTGATGTGGCTTGCACCCCTCAAACTTAATTTTGTAAAAATGAACTGAGCGGCACATTTACAAATCGCTTAAATGACCCGTGGCACAATTCCAGAGCATTTAAGTGGCCCGTGGCACAATTCCAGAGCATTTAAGTGGCCCGTGGCACATTTTTAGATAACTGACGTAGGTCTCAAAGATCACCTAAGTAACCCGCGACACAGTTACAGAAGACTTAAACGATCCGTAGCACATTTAGAGATCCCTTGAGTGACATGTGGCACAGTTTTAGAGGACTTATGCGACCCCCAGTGCGATTCTATATTACTCAAGTTACCCGCGGAACATTTCCAGATTACTTAAGTGATCCTTGGCATAATTACGGATCACTTGAGTGATGCGTGGCACAGTTCCAAAGCACTTAAGCGGCCCGGACGCATTTCCAGAGCACTTGAAGGATCCGTGAAACATTTAGAAATCACTAAAGTGACTCTGTAGGGGACTTATCAATAGGAATAATGTTAGTTCAGGTGTCCAATAACTATTGAAAGGTTTTTTCCCGTTTTTGGCGCACCAAATAAGATGCCGCTAAGAATATTTCATGTCTTCAGTAAGGATGGTTGATGACATAAGCATTATCCGAACCCCTGTCAGCAAATCGAAAACCCCCCCTCCCCCATCGATGCTGACGTAGTACTTGAATGACCCCTAATCATTGACCAGACTATATTTTAAGACAGGCTTCCGTCTCATACAATGTCCGTCTTAGACGTTGCTTAGACAGGTTTCACTGTATATATTCATTTCCATATATCTGTCACGTGTTTTTTTTTTTGATTCAATTAAATTCAACCGGGCTTAACAAACCGGGCGAATTAAATTCGCATGGGCCCACTCGGGGGCCTCCTAAAAATGAGAAATAGTTGAATTCTTCGAGAATTTGCTATGTAGGGCCTCAGAAAAATCACTTGGCTCAGGGGCCCGTGATGCTCTTTTAGACGGCCCTGCGTGATGTTCACACGTTTCATCGTTACTGGTCCTTGAATTCCGTTGACGTGAACGTCACGCACCTTGTATAAAGTTGTGTCTTCCTGTGCAGTTTTCCTTAACTTTGGCATTTTTTTTGTGTATAAGTGGCGATTGCCCGTACGGATCCCAATTTCCCAGCATTTGACTACTGAACACCTTTTGCGTTCCTGAGGTTGTGCACCAGGGCCATGACTAGGCTGGGGCAACCAGCAGTAGTGTATTCACAGGGGGGGGGGGGCTAAGCGGGCTATAGCTCTCCCCCCGGGGGATTTTAAAAGAAGATGGGCCGTCACGAAAATTAGATGTGGTAAAAAATTTTAAGAGTAACCAAGTGAATTAGCCAAGTAGGGCCTCAGAAAAAACACATGGCTCGGGGACCCATGACACTTGAGAAAGGCCGTCTTGAGAGTGCTTACCCACTGTATATAGTCTATAGGTGCTTACCCAACCGGGGCCCGAGCTAAATAGGGTGCCCCAAAGAAAAATATACTCTTATTTTGCATAATAATTACCCCTGCAAGGGACCTCCAAGAAAATGTGGGCCCCGAGAAGGTACGCTTGCCCTGTTGTGCATTCCTGGTTTAGACAATTAAAAACGTGCCATTGATTACAGTGTGGGGGGGGGGGGTGGTTATGGGAACGCAAATCCCCCCCCCCCAACATCAGAGAAATGTGAGTGACTCAGTATACAGATACATACATTATGTAAAAACGGTAAAAACACTATCCGGAGTAACCCCAAGGCCACAACTAGGGGGAGGAAGCGGGTCTGTTGCCCCGGGCGCTGAACCAGAAGGGGGCGCCGAGTTCACCCTTTTACTGCTTCTTCTACTTCTTCTTCTTTGGGACTATGACATAGTGTGTGCAACTTTGTTTATTTATGTTAAACGTCATTCAATAACATGACTTAATAAAAAATTTCGTGTTCAAAAATTTTTTCCCTCTCACTGTGTATAATTATTTGTACATTTCTGTTATTCTCACAACCTTTCAAATATTACGTAAGCACCAATAGGGGAAAATAGGGTTTTATATTTGCTTTCAATAGCAAGGGATTGGAATGAAGATTATCTAAGCATTTGGATGAGAACATATTGGCGTGGCTTTCTTCAAATCGGGTTTGAAGAAAATTGAATATATCAGTTTATCGAGGATATATAACTACAGTACCTTGGCTAACAATTTTTTTTTCATAGTTTTTCTGCCTTGGCTAACGAATGTGATTAATGAACATTTTCTTTGATACAAATGCAAGCAATGACATAAATCAGCTGCATCATGAGATGAATTTAAGCTAATCATTGTCAGAATGTCACTTGAGCATTGATTTACTCACATCCCCTTTTGTGTAATCTGTTCTCCAGATGTACCAAAACACAAATGGATGGGGGACACCTACACACTCGACTGTATTAACACTGGCTTAAGCAGAATAAAGCTGGTGTTTGTGTGCATAGTTTAAAATAAAAAGATCTGTATCTTATACCCCTATAAATTCTCATTTATAGCTCTCAAAGCTATTCATTTTAGCGTTTGGTCAGTTTTTATCGTCTTTATAACATTCCTTGGTATTTTAAATTTTGAGCCATACCTGGAATAAATGAAACAATATTCCATAGAAACTTATGGGAAATTGTGTTTCAACAAACAAAAGTGATTCTGGAGCGAATTTCTTCATACAGTACTGTATCCTCATTCAGAGCTGCAACTAGATACTTTTGTCACCCAGGGCAAGCTGGAATTTTGGCGCCTCTTGCATGTAGAGGAAGCAGTTAAAGAGTGAATTTGGCGCCCCTTCTGGTTCAGCACCCAGGGCACCAGACCCACCTGTCTTCCCCCCAGTTGCAGCCCTGTCCTCATTTCCAACCAAATCTAATACAGTATCTCATACTACTAAAGACATAATTATCAAAAATTTCCTGTCAATTGAGCATTCATCGCAATGATATAGATTTTTAATAGAATCATTTTTCATCCTTTTAATCAAAGCATTGATATGTGATTTGGAAAATGATGCATCAGTACTTGGACCAGATTTTGACCACATTTGACATTTTAATGAAATGAAACTCACAGGGCACTTAGATATGCTACACATATTAGTAAACAGCTCAGCAAACCATGCATTGAAGATTATTGTTTAGATCAGTGGTTCTCAACCTGGGACCTTATGGCCCCCTTGCAGTCCTGAGATATTCTAGTGGGGGGGGGGGGAGCCAAGGGAGAAAATCAAAAGAAAGGTGATACATGACAGGTGGTGAAGTCATAGAGAGCTGTGAAGAGAAAAACTTTAAAAGTGAAGCATAGTTGAAAAATATTACTACTTTCAGAATCCATCAGATTCGTCCATAGAAGGGGGCGTCTTAACCCTTGGGTCTATTTGGGCATGACCCGGATCTTCATGTCTATAATGGAGGGAGGGAGACTGCACTATATGGGATCTGCTACTATGATTTTCATATGTAAGATGTTACTTAAAGCTAAGTATGGAGGGCCGCCAGAACAACGGTTGATGTGTTGGTAGGGTCGATTTATCGTGCTTGTTCGTTGAATGGTCCTGTATTTCACACAGACCGTTTTTTACAATATAATTTGACTCCTGGGAGAGATGATAATCCACCATTTGAATCCGTGCCTAGCCAGGATTCCAGAGATTGATCTGATTTATTAAAATTTCATTCATAATAAAAAATAAAGAGTATCTCACTCTTGGATGAGGGTAGAGGGGGCCCTGGATAGGACAGGGGGCCACAAGAAAAAAGTGTGATCCATGGGGGGGGGGGGCATGAGCTGAAAAAGGTTAAGAAACACTGGTTTAGATGAAAGGGGTTTTGAAACCAACTTGATCGATGCTCTTCTGGGCATTCGAAATGTACATGCACTATTAAGGAATCAAAAAGTTATTTTTTTAGTTTTGCTGGCAAAAGATGTTAGTAAAATATTATAAAGCACAATGTCAATTGATGGTTGTTTTGTTGATTGGTAGAGGTGCTCACCTCAGCAGTGCAATGTCCTGAAATCCCCATCTATTCTACTAGGTTGCTTCAGATCAACACAAAGCCGCTTGAAAGACTCTTAATGCAGCTTTGGATCAACAAGAGAAGTAAAGAGGGCCCGGGGGGGGGGCTTACACAGGACCTACCTTTAAAGGGGGGGGGGTACAGGGTAAAATATTTCCTCTCATCACAAGCTTTCAAAAAACATTTTAAATTTACAGAAATTAATGAAAACAGTAGATATTGTTATACGATATTTCATTAAAATTATTTGAATTTAAATTTTTAAATTCAATTTTTATCACTTGGGGTCACCCATTATACAATATATCATTATATTCCCCCGGCGTATCTCTCGAGAATGGGGAGGGCAGCCGAAGTCCCCTTGGTTAATAACGGTACTAATCTAGAAGGTTTTGGTCCAGTTTACTTGATTTTGCTGACAAGTGGGGTTGGGGGAGGGATAAAAAACCCATAAAATTTTGCTTAAGTAATACTTGAACGGCCTATAGTTACGGCCCAACCACTTCCTTCTGGAACTATTTTAACTTTTCTCCGGCTCGGAAGGTTTCAATTTGTTGTTTACACTTCTCTTACAGTGTTTACGCCGCTAAATTTACGGTTCGAGAGTAACTCATTCCCGCTCCTCTGTGATTGGTCGAGTTCACTAGGGAATGTCGGATTTTTAGCCGCTAGTTTTGCACCGCTGTTCGGCAATCCGATACGAAAATATCGTAGAGTTACGCGAATTATCATAGAGACTGTAACAGTGTGATTGGCTGAGTGGAAAAAATCACGAAAAAAATCGTGTAATCGCGGTGCATTTGCGAATTATGCGTCCCGGACGCTGGAGTAGAAAGGGTTCCGAGTTCGGGCTATGCAGGAGAGTGCAGAAATGGAAACTGGTACAGGGTGACAGAAAAAAATTTCGTTTCTAGTTACGGCCCTGCCAAAAAAATATTTGAATTAAAATTCAATATTCCCACCCCCAAAAAAAATAGAATCGAGGGGAGGAGCTTCAGATTGACGTTACCCGATGACAACGTATGAGAGATGCGGAACGTGCATTCACTCAAATTGTGGGAGGAGCGTAATAGCGAGAAACGAATCGCAGAAGAGAGTCGTTGAATGACGTCATACTGAATGTTCACTTGGATGGAAACTAAGCCCAGGAAATGGCTTCAGTTGGGAAATTCGTTCGGGCGCGGTCAGCACGTGCTTCTTCTGTGAAAAACATTTTTTTTTTAAGTGTTTAGTAGTTGGTCAGATTAATATTTTTTTTGGTGATTGGCGTATTTCGGGTTCGTTCGGGAGAGAAAGATCAGGTAAGTGCGTCAAAGTTCTTAAAGGCGTAAAATTGATGTAGACCTGAGTGTGCAAGGCTTTTGTTCTATCGCCAGAGAAAAATACGTATACGTAATTAAATGTGTTCTTACACTAGAAAAGTTATTGCACTGCATTTATCTATTTTTTTTTTCCCAAATAAATTCTTTTGTTTTATGAACTTTCAAATTTCCCGTAAACGCTAAGAAATGTTCCCGGTTTTTCCCACGAATATGGGCAATTTCCCATGAGTTGCCAACACTGCTTGGGCAAATGCGAAGGAGAGCGCGATCTCACGGTCAAATTTCCAGAAGCGTGTTCAGCGCCAACTTGGCGGGCGACTTTTTTTTTCCCCCGCCCATAATACCTCCATGTTTTTCGCCCCAAGCAACCGCTGCTTTCACTGTGGTCAATTCAAGATGGCCGGCATACAAACATTGACATAAAAGTGCAATTTAGTACTTGAGTCAATCGAATATGTGGTAATATAATATGGCGGAGATAGACTTGGCATGATGATGATGTCCATTCATAAATAAGCAAATACATTATCAGTCGGCTTTACCTTCGACCTTTTACCATGACCCCCCCCCCCCTGTATTTGCGCCCATGGGTAATATGGGACAACTAAAAGCATTGCAGAATTTCTTTTCGGAATCGTCATCGTCTCAGATTTTCAATGAATCTTACTTGAATTTCTATTTTTTTACTGAAATCAAGGAATGGGATTATAATTATCGCTCTAACTATCATAACTAATTATAGGAAGATAAATACAGTGAAACCTGTACGAAACGGAACGTCAAGAGACCGTTTTAGATAAATTTCCGTTTTATGAAGGTGAAAATCAAAGCATTAAGGGGCCGTTCAAGTATTACGTAAGCAAATTTTTAGCCATTTTTGACTCCCCTTGTCAGCAAAGTTTCTGCCCCCCACCCTACCTCCTAACGCATATTGGTGGGATCAGAAACGTACACGGGAGGAGGGGAGCATAGGGAACTCGTGCACCTTCCCCCAGACCAAAAAAAAATTTTTTTTAAAGAAAAAAATATTTAAAAGAAATTAAATTTTCGAAAGAAAATACCTTTATATGATATTGTAATCGATTTCTGTTAATTTCAGTGCTATTTGAAGGGTGAATTCAAAATTTCTCGTTGAGAAATTTATTGCGATCTGCCCTTTAAACCATGTATGGTAAATCCTTGACTCGCGGACCAAATGTAGCCTTGAAGGTTATGTGATGTGGCTTGCACCCCTCAAACTTAATTTTGTAAAAATGAACTGAGCGGCACATTTACAAATCGCTTAAATGACCCGTGGCACAATTCCAGAGCATTTAAGTGGCCCGTGGCACAATTCCAGAGCATTTAAGTGGCCCGTGGCACATTTTTAGATAACTGACGTAGGTCTCAAAGATCACCTAAGTAACCCGCGACACAGTTACAGAAGACTTAAACGATCCGTAGCACATTTAGAGATCCCTTGAGTGACATGTGGCACAGTTTTAGAGGACTTATGCGACCCCCAGTGCGATTCTATATTACTCAAGTTACCCGCGGAACATTTCCAGATTACTTAAGTGATCCTTGGCATAATTACGGATCACTTGAGTGATGCGTGGCACAGTTCCAAAGCACTTAAGCGGCCCGGACGCATTTCCAGAGCACTTGAAGGATCCGTGAAACATTTAGAAATCACTAAAGTGACTCTGTAGGGGACTTATCAATAGGAATAATGTTAGTTCAGGTGTCCAATAACTATTGAAAGGTTTTTTCCCGTTTTTGGCGCACCAAATAAGATGCCGCTAAGAATATTTCATGTCTTCAGTAAGGATGGTTGATGACATAAGCATTATCCGAACCCCTGTCAGCAAATCGAAAACCCCCCCTCCCCCATCGATGCTGACGTAGTACTTGAATGACCCCTAATCATTGACCAGACTATATTTTAAGACAGGCTTCCGTCTCATACAATGTCCGTCTTAGACGTTGCTTAGACAGGTTTCACTGTATATATTCATTTCCATATATCTGTCACGTGTTTTTTTTTTTGATTCAATTAAATTCAACCGGGCTTAACAAACCGGGCGAATTAAATTCGCATGGGCCCACTCGGGGGCCTCCTAAAAATGAGAAATAGTTGAATTCTTCGAGAATTTGCTATGTAGGGCCTCAGAAAAATCACTTGGCTCAGGGGCCCGTGATGCTCTTTTAGACGGCCCTGCGTGATGTTCACACGTTTCATCGTTACTGGTCCTTGAATTCCGTTGACGTGAACGTCACGCACCTTGTATAAAGTTGTGTCTTCCTGTGCAGTTTTCCTTAACTTTGGCATTTTTTTTGTGTATAAGTGGCGATTGCCCGTACGGATCCCAATTTCCCAGCATTTGACTACTGAACACCTTTTGCGTTCCTGAGGTTGTGCACCAGGGCCATGACTAGGCTGGGGCAACCAGCAGTAGTGTATTCACAGGGGGGGGGGGGCTAAGCGGGCTATAGCTCTCCCCCCGGGGGATTTTAAAAGAAGATGGGCCGTCACGAAAATTAGATGTGGTAAAAAATTTTAAGAGTAACCAAGTGAATTAGCCAAGTAGGGCCTCAGAAAAAACACATGGCTCGGGGACCCATGACACTTGAGAAAGGCCGTCTTGAGAGTGCTTACCCACTGTATATAGTCTATAGGTGCTTACCCAACCGGGGCCCGAGCTAAATAGGGTGCCCCAAAGAAAAATATACTCTTATTTTGCATAATAATTACCCCTGCAAGGGACCTCCAAGAAAATGTGGGCCCCGAGAAGGTACGCTTGCCCTGTTGTGCATTCCTGGTTTAGACAATTAAAAACGTGCCATTGATTACAGTGTGGGGGGGGGGGGTGGTTATGGGAACGCAAATCCCCCCCCCCCAACATCAGAGAAATGTGAGTGACTCAGTATACAGATACATACATTATGTAAAAACGGTAAAAACACTATCCGGAGTAACCCCAAGGCCACAACTAGGGGGAGGAAGCGGGTCTGTTGCCCCGGGCGCTGAACCAGAAGGGGGCGCCGAGTTCACCCTTTTACTGCTTCTTCTACATTACAAGGGGAAGGGGCCCAAAAATGCCGGCTTGCACCGGGTGACGAAATATCTAGTTGCAGCTCTGGGAGTACCCGATACTTCGGGAAACAGCGAGAAATACCAGCATTCCGGGAAAATCGAGTCACAGATCTAGGAAATTTCTTGAATATCTTTATTCTAAAAATCCCTTGATTTGGCCTAATGCATAGTTTGATCCTTATAATACCTCGCTTTTCCCGGCATGTCAGAAATGGAATGGTCACGCTAATGTGGGGGAAATACGTTATGTGGTGACATCGTTATCATCATCGTGCAACCCCCCCCCCCCACTGACCTTCAAGTCTATTTCTGCTTATGACTCTCCACCCCCTCCCCTCCAGGCTAGAGGCCTCTCTTCGCGTGTGGGCGGCTCTATGGCTTGGTGTCTGCGGACTACTCAAGTTTTGCCGCCCTTCTTCTATTCTAATTTTAAACCGCCAATTACTAAAATTTGTCGTCTCTCGGAACTTAACGCCCTGGGCTATAGTCAGCTTACCCCCCTTCCCCTTAAATGCGCTACTGCGGGGGGCGACTGTGGTCTAAATGGCATCGTAATTCTACGGCTAAAGAGATATTCTACAGCCCCCTCTACTAAAAGCATCGTGAACATAGTTCGCCCCCCCCCCTTCACGTCCTTACCCTACTCTGACTCTCAGACGGGTTATTGGCGGATCCCCGGGCCAAGGTTCAAACGGGTTCCCATAAACCAGTTTCCAAAATCCAACATTCTTGAGCACGACAATTCTTTTGACAAGAGTTTACTGGTGAACCCCCCCCCCCCCTCCCCCCCAACGAGAAATTTATTTCTTATCGAATGTTTTTTATTTTGGAAATTCTCGCGCGACCTCTCTATTTCATCAACATGACCCAGAAATGCAACACCCTCCCTAAAAGTCTGACAGAGTATTTGCTAATTAATATAAAATGCCATCACAGCCTCCAGGTGGGCCTAACCCTATAGGCACTACTCAGAAAATTTATTTTACCTTTTCCTTCACATTGTTGAAAAACGCGGAGAACTACTATACCAGAATATATAGCCCGTAGAACAGGGGTTCTTAACCTAAGAATCGTCACCCGTATTCGGGTCACCGGGCTTTCGAGATGGGTCGTTCAAATCCACTAGCGGTCGGAAATTCCTGAGAGGTAGTATGCCGTCGTCTAACCAGAGAGATAGGAGAGAGTGACGAACCGGGATGGAATGCGAATACGAATGGATGTGCGACCAACGTGGGTCGGCGCTGAAGTATTTAACTAAAATGTAGAATGCACAAACATTATTACTTAACATTAAAAATCATTTAATCAAGGGTAATGATTTCTTACATTATTAGCGAAAATGAGTTCACCACTACGCTACACCAAACTTGATTCGCAGCGGCTCCCTATAGATGATTCGTACAAATCCACATGCAGTTTTGTTATAAATGCACTTATTGCATCACTGGTTTCGGGGGGGGGGGGTCCTCTAGCCCCGATGTTTCTCTTCTGTGAGAGAGAGAAATCGAAAATTCAGAAAATATCAAAATTACGAAAATTCGGAATAAATGCAGGAAATAATTAAGGAACTGATGATAATTCACTGCCCCACATTCAAATTCATTGGAATGTGGGGCCGGGTGCGACCGCGCCTGTCGCACATCCCTGAGAGAGGCTCTGACTGGTTTCACCAATTTTGAAAAACAGTTCCATTAATCGCGAAACTGATCTTGTTGTTGAATTTAGGTCGCGGCAGAAAAGGGTTAAGAACCTCTGATGTGTAGAATATACAGTGGCGCACGCTTGTAACGAACTTGTGTGTGTGTTTTCTATACAAATCCCAATTTTAGATCGATCGTCACCAAATTTTGCATATATACCAAATGGGATCCGACTTGAACGATAGGCTACTTGAAAAGTTCGTCAAGGCTGGTCAAATGCCGGAAATAGGTAAAAAACTGTCGGGCAACAATGGTTTTTGGGCCTCAACAATTACTTTCGGGACGTTTATTTTAGTTACCGTGGTTCCCTAGCAATGTGTTGCAGACGCCTTTACAAGTTGCCATGCAGGTAATAATCACCAGTGAGGCCCCCCCCCCCCCCCCCAATCTTGCACATGTAAACGGGGCTTTAAAAATAGCTACATTTTGTCATGGTCTCTCATATAGTCGTACGTAGGATTTTCTCGAGGAGGGGGGGGGGATGAAATTATTTTTCCTCCGACGGGGGGGGGGTCGTTTTTTGCTGCAAAATAACACTATAATTTCGGCTGGAGGGTTTTATAACCCAATCAACCCCCCCCCCCCTCCTTTTCGTACGCCAAGTGTCTCTCAGATTATGGGGATATCTTATCACCGAAAAAAGTCGTATACACTGTATTATCGTTCGAAGAAATTTCTAGTTGAAGAAGTTATGAAGATTAATAAATAAGTAATTTCACCAACAGCAACTAACTTTCACAGAAAACCTTTATGATGACGGTACATTTTTCCCTTCTTTCTGCAGGCTTTTGGGCACCACAATAATCCGAATTAAAAACTGCATTTGATGGAAGAAGTCCATCAAAAGTTCAAGATCTCAACAAATGTGTCTTCTCATCTAGGCAAATACAGGAGAGATAATATTATCTTCTGAGTGTGGAGGAAAGATTTCCGGTACCTTCTTGTTCCGCAGCATAATCCATTCAGGTAAACAGTGATAGGAATAAGGTGCTTGTAGTAGATGATTTGAAGGACAAAAGTCGAAGCATATTGTAGAAAAATAACGCGAATGTACAGATTTTCAATGATCTGAAACTTACGAATTCACAGAAGGCTCAAAATTGGAAACTTGAATTTGTTAAAAACTGTTGAATTTTCTCAGCTCAAAATTTTTGTGACACTGCTATCCGCATCACGAGAGTAGAATAAATTGGCTCCTTTGGTGACGTGCTCAAGATATCAGACTGCGACATTCAAGTTCAGAATATTCTTGTTTGATACGAGCTAGAAAATGCCTCGTAAGAGAAACAACTGCGAGTACGAGTGTGATGTTTGTGGTGAAATATTTTCACTGAAATCCGTGTTAAAGAGGCACAATAAAACACATCTTGAAGAAAAGCCATTTGAATGCGATATTTGCGGCAGGAAATACAAACTGCGTGCAAATTTAGATGCTCATTATCGGAAGCACACTGGAGAAAAGCCATACGAGTGTAGTGTTTGCAGCACCAAGTTCGCTTCGTATCCCGAGTTCTATTACCATAAGCGGATTCACACTGGAGAAAACCCATATGAGTGTGATGTTTGCGGTAAAAAGTTCTCTTACATTACGAAGTTAAACTCGCACAAGATAATACACACAGAAGAGAAACCACATCAATGCGGCGTGTGCGGGAATAGATTCTCGCGAAAGGAAGTCTTAGCTCATCACAATAGGATCCATACAGGTGAGAAACCATTTGAGTGTGATATCTGCGGCAAAAAGTTTACCTTTCGTCAGAATCTTAAGAGGCACCAAAGAATAATGCACACTAGAGAAAAGACACACGAATGCGTTATATGCAGCGCAAAGTTTTCGGATGCCGGTTACCTAAATTCTCATAAGATGATTCACACCGGAGAAAAGCCCTACCAGTGCGATATTTGCGAGAAAAAGTTCTCACTAAAGCACTTGCTGACGAGGCACAATAAAGTACATACTGGAGAGAAGCCATTTGAGTGTGAAGTTTGCTGCAGAAGATTCGCTCGCCGCTGCACATTATCTGTCCACAGCCGCATCCACAGTGGAGAAAAGCCGTACGAATGCTGCTTTTGCGGTAGGAAGTTTGTGCAAATAGGTGAGAGGAACGTTCACAGGAGAGCCCATACTGGCGAAAAACCATACGAATGCGTTTCATGCGATAAAAAGTTTACGTCTGCGTCTTGTTTGAATATGCATCAGAAAATTCATTCAAGAGAAAATGATGGTGAATAATATTTCGTCACACGGGAGTCTTTCCAGAATTAAATGAGTAATTGTGGTATAATAATCAGAAAAGTTGTTCCAATTGTTTTTTCTTTGAATCAAATATTAAGGGAAAAAAATTAATAATAATTATTGCATAGTTTAACAAAAGGTGGAACTAAATTTTCAACGGAGAGACCATTTTCCGGTCAGAGAATTTGTCCTTAATGAATGTATTGTTGTCGCGAGTAAAAATGAATAACTTCAGGTCGTTGTCGTTAATAAATGTAGATGGAATTATCTCGAACAAAAATGATAAAATGTAAATCGGATTGTTATGTACAAAAAAAATGAATAAATGCAGGTTTTTACTGTTGTAATTAAATATAGATTGAATTGTCATGAACAAAATTGCATAAATGATGTTGAATAATACATACCCCCCCCCCCCCCCCCCACAAAGCAGGGTGGCTGACTGGGAAATGTTCTGCGGCAAAAAAAAATCCCCATAATAGTGTTTTCTACACATTTTTAAAATTCTTCCAGATTGTCCTGCAGTTCGGCCACGTACGTCGCAGATTTCGGCATATTCTGCTTTGGGGGAATACATAGTAATGAATTTTTGTTTAGTTTATCACAAAGAGAGCCATAATTTGTTTTATACATTTGTTAGGAAACATTTTGTAAAAGCAGTGTTTTACCGTATTGCGCAATGAAGTAAATTCCGAAACAGTTTTCGCTAGAGCTCTTCGAGCCGTCTTGATTTTAGCTATTTTTTCACCCCGTGTAAGTGACGACATCACCCGAAAGCATTGGCGTACGCAAAGTAGGGGGGGGGGATTCTAACCCCCTCTCTTGAGCCAAGATTATAGTGTTATTTTGCAGGAAGTAACGTAAACTCCCCTCCAAAACGAAAAAAAAAAAAATCTGAAACACCCCCACCCCCGAGAAAATTTTGCGTACGCCTATGCTTGAAAGTACTATTGCGTTGCATAATGCTGCCTACGATTTCTGGAACTGAAAAAAAAGATAGCACGTTTTTTTCGCCCTTGGTTTTGAAATTTGTGAAAATACCTTATGTGAAAAATTCATTTTCAAGGACTAGTTTGCGTATTTTTTCCGAAATAATTTCTAGCTGTATCTATCCGTACGTGAAGTGAATGAAGCCAACCAAGGCCGTAGCGGGGGAGGGGACTTGGGGGTGTGCCCCCCCCCCGAAATGTGGGAAAATGGCCAAAAAAGGGGGAAAGATGGCCAAATCTATTGTTCTATCACTTTGGTTCTTCCCCCTCCCCCAAACGAAATTTCTGGTCCTTCAATTTTTTAAGTTTTGCCTTGAAAAGTACTTGAATAGTCGTTGAATGTTTTTGCGTTGGAAGAATACGAACCCGTGATCTAATTGAATTTTATTTATTAACATATTAAAAAAAAATACAAAATACAAGGCCACAACAGGCAAAATGCCCAGCGAGGTGGTGAGATCCCACACTTGTACTGTCATCTGCTGGTAATTGTAGTTACACAGCCTTTATATACAATGAAGAGCCAAAAAAACTGGTCCACCTGCCTAATATCGTGTAGGGCCCCCGCGAGCCCGCAGAAGTGCCGCAACACGACGTGGCATGGACTCGACTAATGTCTGAAGTAGTGCTGGAGGTAATTGACACCATGAATCCTGCAGGGCTGTCCATAAATCCGTAGGAGTAACAGGGGGTGGAGATCTCTTCTGAACAGCACGTTGCAAGGTATCCCAGATATGTTCAATAATGTTCATGTCTGGGGATTTTGGTGGCCAGCGGAAGTGTCTAAAGTCAGAAGAGTGTTCCTGGAGCCATTTTGTAGCAATTCTGGACGTGTGGGGTGTCGCATTGTCCTGCTGAAATTGTCCAAGTCCGTCGGAATGCATGTGTGCAGGTGATCAGACAAGATGCTTACGTACCTGTCAGAGTCGTATCTAGACGTATCAGGGGTCCCATATCACGCCAACTGCACACGCCCCATACCACCACAGAGCCTCCACCAGCTTGAACAGTCCCCTGTTGACATGTAGGGTCCATGGATTCATGAGGTTGTCTCCATACCCGTACACGTCCATCAGCTCGAAGCAATTGGAACCGAGACTCGTCAGACCAGGCAACGTGTTTCCAGTCCTCAACAGTCCAATGTCGATGTTGTCGGGCCCAGGCGAGGCGTAAAGCTTTGTGTCGTGCAGTCATCAAGGGTACACGAGTAGGCCTTCGGCTGCGAAAGCCCATATCGATGATGTTTCGTTGAATGGTTCTCACGCTGACACTTGTTGATGGTCCAGCATTGAAATCTGCAGCAATTTGCGGAAGGGTTGGACGTCTGTCACTTTTAATGATTCTCGTCAGTCCCGTTCTTGCATGATCTCTTTCCGGCCGCAGCGATGTCGTAGATTTAATCTTTTACCGGATTCCCGATATTCACGGTACACTCGTGAAATGGTCGTACGTGAAAATCAAAATTTCATCGCTGCCTCGGAGATGCTATGTCCCATCTCTCGTGCGCCGACTATAACACCACGTTCAAACTCACTTAAATCTCGTCAACCTGCCATTGTAGCAGCAGTGACCAATCTAACAACTATGCCAGACACTTGTTGTGTTATATAGGCGTTGCCGACCGCAGCGCCGTACTCTGATTGGTTCCATATCTCTTTATTTGCATACGCGTGCCTGCACCAGTTTTTTTGGCTCTTCAGTTTATATACATATATACACCAATAAAACTCAATATGATAAACTAAAATGCATAGCACGTTAAAAATGATGGGATCTGTGATATGTGGATGAACACACGAGTTCTGTTGGCAGTCTGTGCCATACTCTTCCAACTCGGCATCGGAAGTTATAAAATTTAACATTATTCCTGGCAGTTGGAATGTTATGAGGATCGGAACATTTGCTTTTATTTTTGAAGATATGACGAACTATGGAATTCCTCTAGGAATTAGGTACCGTGCCCAGGGCCGCAACTAGGGGGGGGGGAGCAGGCGGGTCTCGTGCCCCGGGCGCTGGACACGAGGGGGCGCAAATTTCATTCTGAAACCTCTTCTTCAATATTACAAGGGTGTGTCAGAATGCGCGCTCGCCCCGGGTGACCAAGCATCGAGTTGCGGCCCCGACCGTGCCACAGTCATAAAAATATTGGAACACTGCACTCAGGAAATAAGATGCTTTGTCTCGTAAGGCCTAGTAGAAGTTACTAGGGATACCATCAGGCCCAGTAGAAGAGCGAGAAAGTAGTGCATTTATTAATAAGAATAACAACTCGTGAAAAAATCGAATTTTCCTATGGGAAACAACATGGGTTTCTCCGCATTAAAGAAGTGGTAGTTCTAACATCAAAAATATCGATGAATTGGGAATTGTCTTGCATGAGGCCGTCATCAAAATGAACCTCTGTCATGAACGGTAACTCGTAAGATTCTGAAAATATGCCGGCAAATATATCAGCCTCAGATTGACTGCCAGTGATCGTTGCTCCATCGACGACAAGGGAAGGCATAGATACAGCAGAACGCAGTCTCCGTTTGATCATTTTTCGCACCACGGCCATTTTCTGCACGCGAGGGATATTTAGACCAGGACCTACAGTTTATTGCCGATTCCGAACGGCAGGCTTGTTTTTTATACTCACCGAGGGGTTGGTGTGCTAACCTCTCGATGGGGGACTCCCTGCGGTAGCAATTTTTTTCTGCGGTCATGTCGCCGTTTTTTTGTTGTTGTTGTAATTTGTTAATTTGCCCTCCTAAAGTTATATTTAGCTAAGCCGAAATAAGTATTGGCTATTGAATTAGGCAGTCGAAAGGGAAATGGTATATATATATGCGGTGGGTAGTGTTCTAGTTACTCTTTGTATTTTTTTGCAGATCGTTACGAAGTATAATCATGCAAGCCCTTCCACGTGCAGTGATAAATAAATAAATTTTCCCAGTAGGAAAATAAGCCCTGATGGGGTATAGCATTGTCTTTGGGGGTCATTCAAGTATTATGCCAGCATCGATGAGGGAAGGGGTTTCAGATTTGCTGACTTTTGATGACGAGGGGGGGGGTGATGCTTACGTCATCAACCACCCTTTATAAAATTATGAAATATTCTTAATGGCATCCTGAACTGTGGTTTGTGGGCACCTGAATTAACAATCTCCCTATTGATAGGTCTCCTAGAGAGCCACTTTAGTGATCTCTAAATGTTTCGTGGACCCTTCAAGTGACCTAGAAATGTGTTTGGGCCGCTTAAGTACTCTCGAACTGTGCCACGCATCATTCGAGTGATCCGTAATTATGCCGCGGATCACCTAAGTAATCTGGGAATGTGCCGGGGGTAACTTAAGTGACCCCCAGTGCGGCTCTACATCACTCAAGTGCTCTAAAACTGTGCCAACTGTCACTCAAGGGATTTCTAAATGTGCCACGGATCGCTTAAGTGTTCTGGAACTGTGTCGCGGGTCACCTAAGCGATCTGTAAATGTGCCGCTTAGTTCATTTTTACAAAATTAGGTATGAGGGGGGCAATTAGGCAAGGGGATGGGGTGATTTTGAAAAAAAAAAATATTTTTTATCGTTTGGGTGGGGGGGGGGGACTCTTTTATAACGAAGTGATTTCTCCGGTCTCTTGGAGTTCGTTATAACAGGATTCGACTGAATTTAATTTCATACAGGACCTCGTATGATTTCTGATCAGAAGATCATACGTAAGAAAAATGCATTGGCATGATATATGTTCGCGTCTTTTCTATGCGAATTAATTTTAAAACCCAGTCGAATTCCGTTATAACGAACTGCAAAAGACCGTAGAAATCACTTCGTTGTAGGGAAATTTCGTTCAAAAAGGAATTTCAGATTTCTACATTTTTTCTATGTTAACTTATTTCGGGGATTAGAAAAAATTTTCGTAAAAACGAGATTTTCGCTATTAGTGCATTAGGGGCCGTTCAAGTATTACGTCATCATCGATGGGAGGGGGGGGGGCAGGGTTGTTTCGATTTGATGACGGGGGGGGGGGGTTGGATAATGCTTACGTCATCAACCACCTTTTATGAAAATATGAAATATTTTTAATGGCATCTTACTCGTTGCGCCAAAAATGAGAAAAACCTTTCGATAGTTTGTGGGCACAATTGAAGTAACATCCCTCTATTGATAAGTGCCCTACAGAGCCACTTTAGTGATCTCAATGTTTCGCGGATCCAAGTGATCTGGAAATGCGTCCGGGCCACTTAAATGCTCTGGAAATGTGCCACGGGTAATTTCAGTAATGTAGAACCGCACTGGGGGCCAGTTAAGTGCTCTAAAACTACGTCACGTGTCACTCAAGGGATCTCTAAATGTGTCACGGATCGCTGAAGTGTTCTGGAACTGTGTCTCGGGTCATTTAAGTGATCTGAAAATGTGTGACGGGCCGCTTAAATGTTCTGGAATTGTACCACGGGACACTTAAGCGATCTGTAAATGTGCCGCTTAGTTCATTTTTACAAAATTAGGTTTGAAGAGGGCAGGCCGCATCAGATAACCCCCCAGGGCCATATTTGGTCCGCGGGCCAAGGGCCTTTATGCGATTTACCATATATGGCTTATAGAGGGTGGGTAGCAATGAATTTATTAAAGATAAATTTTGAGTTCATAGCCTTCAAACAACATTGAAATTAACAAAAATTGATTTTCTTCCGAAATTTCAATCGAAAAAAAAAAATACTTTTTTTGCATTAAAAAAATAAATTTTTGATCGTACGAGAGAGCCTTCCCTATGCCCCCCCCCCCCTTGTGTACATCTCTGATCCCACCAATTTGCCAATATGCGTTAGGTTTCAGTGGGACAGAGCTGATGACGAAATTTTGCCCACAAGTGGGGGGGGGGGGGTCAAAAATGGCTAAAAATTTGCTTACGTAATACGTGCACGGCCCCTTAGAGTATTCGTTAAAACATGACTGTATGTCCCCTCAGACAGAGACAAGCGGGAAAAAAAAGATTTTTGATCTCACTTACGGTTTTAGGGTTGCTTTGTTAGGTACACACACGCGGCATAACAATTGCATCGAAAATAAAGGCTGGTGTATCTATTTCGTCCATTTAATTCCCGACGGAATATTACGTTAGAAACATTGGGTGGGTTAAGCCTCGCGTGAGGTGAAAAGAAGAATCATTGATAAAAAGAAGAGAGAAGTGTCCGAGAAATAATGAACTTGTTATAAGCTCTTTTTTGTAATTATGTTTCCATTTTTCTTGCAGGCAAATGAAAATTGTCACCAGACTTTCCAGAAGGGAAATACCAGTTCTATAAAACTGGACTTACCATTACAGCTTGCTGAACGAGATATCTTCCGTGACAAAAACCGTGGCAGTTGCTGCAGTTGAAGACGATTCAAGTGACATTTTCTGGATGACATCATCGAAGAAAGCATCTTCCGCTGATTAAGGTATTGCAAAACGATCACACGCCTTCCTGATGAGTCACGTGACCCGTATCGATGAGAAGTTCTCAGGAATTTCAAAATTAGAAAAACACGAAGGGATTGACACTGCAGAAAAGCCGCAAGAATGCGATGTTTGCGGTCTGTGTTCCAAGTCGCACTTTCCGTTGAACGAACTCAAAATAATCCATTCAGAAGAAAAGTCTTTCGAAAAGAGTCCACAAAAAGATGCCCAAGACGACGTCAACATCTGTGAAAAGTGCGGTTATAGCAGTAAGAAGTTTCTGAGTATGTCCAAGTCAATCAACAATGAAGGAGGGTGCATTGGAGAAAAGCCATATGAGCGTGATGCCAGCGATGGAATATGTTCACCCAAGTCAAGTTTGGAGCTCCACAAAAAAGTGCTGGCCGAAAAACGCTCACACGATTGTGAACTTTGTAGCAAAAAGTTTGTGCGTGTGAGTAGTTTGACCCGACACAAAAAAATTCACTCTGATAAGAAGCAATTCGAATGCGAATTTTGTGAAAAGAAGTTTGAGCTAAAGAACAGTTTGAACAGTCACACGAAGGTTCATAGTGAAGAGAGACCTTATGAATGTGAGGTTTGTGGTAAACGTTTCAAGGAGAAGTCTACCATAACCACTCATAAAAGGCTACATACTGGAGAGAAGCCATATGAGTGTGGATTTTGTGGAAAAAGATTTTCGGACAGGTCCAATTTAATCAACCACAAAAATGTCCACACCAAACAAAAGTCATATCAATGTGAATCATGCAGTAAGGAGTTTTCGACAAGAGTTGGATTAGGCTTGCACAGAAGAGTTCACACCGGAGAAAAACCATATGAATGTGATTTATGTGGTAAAAAATTTGCGTTTCAGAGTAGTTGGAAAACTCACAAAAGAAGACACGCAGGAGAAAAGCCATATGAGTGTGAATTTTGTGGCAACAGGTTTTCGGATGTGTCCAATTTAATTAGCCACAGAATAGTTCACACTCAAGAAAAACCATATGATTGTGAATC
Source organism: Pholcus phalangioides (assembly GCF_987345545.1). Taxonomy (NCBI): domain Eukaryota; kingdom Metazoa; phylum Arthropoda; class Arachnida; order Araneae; family Pholcidae; genus Pholcus; species Pholcus phalangioides. The sequence continues at coordinate 7,646,906 of NW_028301617.1, read as the reverse complement.
ATGCGATAAGAAGTTTTCGACAAACTATAGATTAGTCGTGCACAGAAGAGTTCACACTGGAGAAAAATCATATGAATGTGATTTATGTAGCAAGCGATTTGCCTCATCAACTAGTTTGAGAACTCACAAAAGAATTCACACTGGAGAAAAGCCGCATGAGTGTGATGTTTGTGGTAAAAAATGTACAACCAAGTCTCTTTTAAAGCGCCACAAAAAAGTGCATACTAGAGAAAAACCACACGAATGTGAGTTTTGTAGTAAAAGTTTCGCGGAAAAATTTCAACTATTCATTCATAAAAGAGTCCACACTGGTGAGAAACCATACGAATGTGAATCTTGCAGCAAAAAGTTCAGTAACGACAGCTATTTAAAAATTCATAAAAGAATCCATACGGGAGAAAAGCCTCATGAGTGCGTGTCTTGTACTAAGAAGTTCAGATGTATGTCCATGTTGAAAAGTCACGAAAAAGTTCATGCTGTAGAAAAGCCGCATGACTGTGAGGTTTGTGGTAAAAGTTTCAGTATAAAGTCTGGTTTAAACTCTCATAAAAAAGTCCACACTAAAGAAAAAACGTACGAGTGTCAGTTCTGCAGTAAAAGGTTTTCAAGATCTTCCGGTTTGAAAACACACGAAAGAGTTCACACAGGAAAACGTCCATATCAATGTGAGTTTTGCGTTAGAAAGTTTATCGATTTATCTCATGTAATTAGACACAGAAGAGTGCATACTGGAGAAAAGCCCCATGAGTGTGAACATTGCGGTAAAAAATTTATATGTAGTTACGGTTTGAGCAGTCACCTAAAGTTGCACACTGGAGAAAAACCATTTGAATGCGAGTTCTGCGGCAAGAAGTTTCACCACAGTTCCTCATTAAAAGGCCACAAGAGATTTCATAGTGAAGATAATGCATATGAATGGGAAGTTCGCAACAAACGTATTAAGCACCACTCTGATTTGAGCAGACACGAAATCGTTCACACTGTAGAAAAGCCGCATGCTTGTGAAGTTTGCGGTAAAAGGTTTTCTCGCAAGTCTCATTTGATTAGCCACGCAAGATTCCACATCAAAGAAAATCCATACGAGTGTGATATTTGCAGAAAAAAGTTTTCGGAAAGCTCCAGTTTCAAAGAACACAAAAGAGTCCACTCCATAGATATGCCATATACGTGCGAAATTTGTGGCAAATCATTTTCGGTTAGCTCCAGCTTGAAAACGCACATGGTGATACACTCGTTAGAGGATGTCCGTGAATAAGTTTACTTTACTGTGGAAGATGTTTTTCAAACTGATATCGATTCTGAAGAAAACTTTGTATATGTGTGTCTTTAATAATTCATTTTTCATTTAAAAAAGGTTTGTCTACGCCGAATCTGTTCCGTTATTTGTTATAAACCATTCTTCAATAAAACTTTCATCTCCTTCGAAGGCTAAGAACTGAAAATTTCTTTTTAAGAAATTCATTGCGACCCACCCTCTAATCTAGCGGTTCTCAAGCGGTGCTCCGCCGAGCTCTAGGGGCTCCGCGGCAGCTCGAGAGAAAAAAAAACTAAATTTGAAAAAATAATCATAAATATTTTAAGTAATATAAACAAATCAGTAACTTTGATGAATAAATAAAAAATAGGCCTATACGGGGCTCCGCCATAGAAATTACATACCAGAAAGCGAGTCAAAAAAGGTTGAGAACTGCTGCTCTAAGCCATATTTGCTAAATCCATGGCCCGCTGACCAAATGTGGCCCTCCACCTCAAACCTAATTTTGTAAAAATGAACTAATTGACACATTTACGGATCGCTTGAGTGACCCGTGGCACAATTCCAGAGTATTTAAGCGTCCCCGTGACATATTCACAGTTCACTTAAGGAAATCGCGACACAGTTCCAGAATACTTAAGCCGTCCGCGGCACATTTAGAGATCCGTTAGGTGACGCACAGGTTTAGAGCGCCCCCCCCCCCCAGTGAGGATTCTACATCACTCATGTTATCCGCGGCACATTCCTAAATTACTTAAGTGACCCTCGGCGGATTTATGGATCCCTTGAGTGACTCGCGGCGCGCAGTTCCAGAGCACTTGAGCGGTCCGGACACATTCCTATATCACTTGAAGGATCCACGGAACATTTAGAGATCACTAAGGCCGAACACATACTGGGGATGTGAGCGGAGAGGTACGAAATAGCGGCGAAAACAAATGTACTGTTTTGTTCTGCGCCTCACATACTCGGGCAGCGAGACGAGGAGGAGAAAGAGGCGGCTCAAGAGGTACGCGATTCTTTCAAGCCGGTTTGTTTTCATCGCGAGGTAAAATCAGACGCTATTTGGGGATTGGTCAGTTTTCTCCCCCTTTTTTTTTTCCTCACTCTCTTGGAAAAAAAAGAGAACTTCTGAGGGGGGATCATCATCATCATCACACCATTTGGTTTGGGGGGAGTGCTTCGGATTTTTTTTCACTTTTGGCGCTCTCTCTTCTTTTCGATTCCCATTTTTTGTGCTTAATTTAAATCCTAATTAATTTTGATCCTTAATTTTGTATCCTAATTTAAAAGTTTGACGATTGTTGTGGTAGCATTTTACGGATTAATTCCCCCCGTCATTTTTTTAGACGTGAATATTTTTCAAAATTTTACTGGGACTAACGAGATAGATATTTCTCAAATTTCCGCCCATCCCATTGCGCTTTTTGCATGGAAAACTACACTATGTGCAAGAGAACTAACTTCCTTCTGATGAACGGACAGTGCTGCAACTAGGGGGTGGGGTTGGTCTGGTTTCCTGGCCGTAGTATCAGGAGGGGCGCAAATTCCATCTTTTCAATTGTCTCTGAATAGCTTTTAATAAGAAACGTACTGCCATGGGACGTAGGCACCAAAACATGGCGGGGGGGGGGCTATTTCAACCCCCCCCCCAATAAATTTTTTGTTGGGGGGCTGAGAACCCCCTTCCCCAATTAATGAATAAATAAAGCGGGGCACTGCATCATTCTACATACGGGCTCGAGGCTCGTCACGGGACGACTGGAAACTTTCAGCCCTCTCAATGTTTTTTCATGCCCACGCCTTTGCTCTGGGCTGCAAAATGTAAAGGGTGGCAAATTTCTGTTGGAAACTGGAAAACCACTATAAAATCATAAGTTATATATCACTATACATCATTATGCAGTCGCTGGGGCGGAAAAAACCTGTCCTCCCCACAAACACATCAAAAATCTTTTAGAAAGAAAACTTTATCTATGTACTGTCTACACCAGCGGTTCTCAACCAGTGCTCCACGTGCACTGGTTGAGGGTGCTCCACGTTCACTCAATTGAAGTAAAGTGAATCAGTAAATTTTATGACCAAATGAAAAAAAAAACCGTGGCGTACGGGGCTCCGTCGTAGAAATTATATTCTAAAAAGGGCTCCGTGACGCAGAAAAAAGGTTGAGAATTGCTGGTCGACATTAATTTTCTACTCAATACTGAACATGTTCTTAGAATTTCAACGAAAATTTGTAGAGATTTTTCCAGGAACGTCATTTCAACGTTTTCCAGGGAAGGGGGCAGGCAAAGAACATGAACTCAATTTATGTATATCTACTCTATAATATAAAATCACAAACTCGAAAAGGGCCTGTTTCTAAGCAACCGAAATTAGTGACGATTTTATGTTACGGAAGTGAGTGACGTTTTTTGAGTGATGGAAATCGGTTACGATTTTAGGTCAAGTATTCATTTAACTCTAGCATATTCGGGACCCATTTAACCCATCGGGACCAAGTTACGTGCATGTACTGAGAGGCTCCCACATCCTACAGCAGGGCCCCTAGACTGGAATAGATGGCGAGCCCCCAAACCAGCTTTTCGGGGGCCCTCTGTGGTTAATTTATAGTGTGAAAAATCAAAAAGTGATAAGAATCGTTCCGGCCCCTGTCAGCCCTGCCCTTGTGGGGGAAGGGGGGGGGGTCATGCTGAGAGGTATGTATATGTATCATATACATATAACACCAGTGCTCCCAACACACAGGGTCGGGGTACCCGGGGGGATTGCACATATACCTTAATGGGGAAGTTAAAAGGTTTGATTTCCAGGGCCCTTGATGGATCTCGTTGTTTTCTTGCTGCTTTAACATTGAAAAATTTGCGATAGCGGAAGCTCAAGCTATATCCAGTCTGGGGACCCCATAAAATTTGCGAATTCGGTCACGGGTAATTGGGGGGGGGGGCTGGAATTTATTCGTTGGTAAAATGAATACAAGTGAACATTTGCCGTGGCACTCACAGGGGGGATGTCGGATATTGGGTCCCTGCTGCTGAATGGGGGCCTTGGATTTCATTCGTTGTAAAATTGATAAAAATTTAAAATTTTCGTAGCTCCTCACCGGGGAGATATCCGACAAGTCTCCAGGTCGGGGCCCCATGGAAATGTTGACAGGTTTCATTTTGGGTGTCCCTTGATGAATCTCATTGATTTTTGTTGTTTAACAATGTAAAATTTGCAACACATCGGTAGCCCGAGATAAATCCAGTTTGGGCCCCACTAAAATTCAGCGAATTGGAGTCTGGGGACCCCCATGGGCAAGTTTTCTGGGGGTACTTGATGAATCACATTTGTTTTTTGTTGTTTTCTTATTATAAAATTCGCTTCTTCAGTAAGCTGGTGCTTTCACATGTCCCTTTCCATAGTACGCTGATGAAGTGGGACGAAATAAACAAGATATGTTGTGATGAGAAAAGGGGGTTGGGGGTTGGTTGCCAAAGGCGACAGGGGGGGGGGGGCAGAGCCCCCTAGTATATATATATATTTGTATGTATACATACCATTTTTAGTGTATTTTCCAAAGCCCCCCCCCCTCCCTCGAATGACGGCCCCGTATTTGTCAACACGTTGATGGATTAGCAGGGGTTCTCAAACTGTGCGCACCAACCTTTGTCAGGGGTGCAGTTTCGCAGTGGTCTTGACAAAGGTTTTTCAAAGAAATGCTTTTCTTACAACTGCTCTTCACGTAGACGTACGCAGAATTTTCTCGGGGGGTGGGGGTTCAGATTTGTTTTTCCTTCTGGGGGGGTTTACGTTTTTTCCGGCAAAATAACACTATAATCTTGGCTTAAGGGGGGGAGTGTTAGAACCCCAAATCCCCCCTTTGCGTACGCCAATGGCTCTTCATAAGAGAAATGGGCGGTGCGGGTGGAAAATGTTTGAGATTGAGAACCCGTTTTTTAGGAAAACGGATAAAACACCGTGATGTTTGCTCATCGCTTACTAACATTGTCGAAACACGGTTTCTGTTTTTTTCTCTTTTATTTTATTGTACTGAATATCTGTTATTTCCGTGGATTTGAATTGGAATGTCGTGTGTTATGAAAGAGGCACAAGATTTTTTCTGATGCAAATAATGAACATCTTACACGCAATACATATTTCTGTATTTCTTAAAAAATCGAAACCAGTTGATTGCAGCATCCGTGCGTTCATTGAAATTGGTTATGCACAGAACATGGCAGTTATAAGCAGTGCCGTCGTAAGGCATGAGCCCACCAGGGCAAGGACCGTGGGACCTAAAGATAAAAAAGGCTTCACAAAAGTGAGATGTGGTTGAGATTTTCGGGAATTTGCCTGGTAGGGCCTCAGAAAAATCATTTGGCCCTTGGGCCCATGATGCTCTTAAGACAAGACAGCCCTGCATATAGGAGCAATCTGTAACTCTGGGATTTCATAAATAATGGATCCACACTGATAATTTGTGCTTAACGACCACGTATACATTTATCGCTAATAACAATCATTTTCATAATGATACGGTGGCCATAAAAAAATTACGGTTTCATCATCGAGGGGTGTATGGATAACTTCTCACTTCATCTCATTAACGGTGATATTTTGTTTAGAAAGTATCGAAATTATCTTCTGCGGATTATAGGCATGTATTTTTATTCAGTGTCTAACTAATTCTGTTGTCTCTATCTTGATTGAAGTGTAATTATTTAAATCGTTATGCAATAATATTATAATATAATAACATTATGCAATAATAATATTCGAAACAACGGTTTGATACAAGAAGTCATTAAAAACATATATAAACAGGACTTGTAGTCTTTTGAGGATTAATGGGTTTATTGCAGCGCTTCTCAACCTTTTTTGACCCACGGAGCCCTTTTCCGGTATGCAATTTCTATGGCGGAGCCCCAGACGCCTATTTTTTGTATTTATTCATCAAAGTTTCTGACTTATTTTTATTATTCAAAAATATTAATTATTTTTTTCAAATTTACTGTTTTTTTTTATTTATTTTCCTCGAGTGGCCACGTAGCCCCTGGGAGTTCACACGGGGCCATAAGGGCTCTACGGAGCACTGGTTGAGAACCGCTGGTTTATTGGAATCCTTCAATATTGCCAAACTGATTGGTTTGGCATGAACAGGCTGGTAGGGTTACTAGTTGGCGGGATGTCACTTTTCCCGCTCAAAGGGTTCTCTTCTTTACCCTTCGGAACGCCTGCGGTCATTTTCGCTCTCTCCGCCTCGTCAGTATGTGAGGGGACATCGAGATAAGCATCGATGTATTTTCTCTTTTGAAATCGCTCTCTTTGTCGTCTCCCCAGTATGTGTTCGGCCTAAGGTGGCTTTGTAGAGGACATATCAATAGGGAGAATGTTAGTTTAGATGCCCACAAACTGTCAAATAAGAATATTTCTTATTTTTATATGGGGGGGGGGGGTGATGACGTAAGTATCGTTCAAACCCATCTTCCCCCATTATCATCAAAAGTCAGCAAACCCGAAACCCTCTTCCCCCTATCGATGCTGGCGTAATACTTGAATAACCCTTATGCGTAGGGCGATGAGATGCGTTATGAGAGTAACATTGATTTTTTAAAATAAAACGTGGACATATGACCTTGCGAATTTCACCGAAAATCTTTTTTTTTTTAATTATATTTATATTTTGCAGAGCAAACAGATTCAGAGTACAATGCAAAAATGGAAACTAATGTTCTGGTGGTAGTCTTGTCCACTTTGAGGGTAAAAAGGTTGGGATGGGGAAGGGAGTGGGAAAAAATATATTTTAAGGAGAAACGGACTTCTTGAATCACCACAAACGAACTTATTCTGAAAATAAACTTTGAAATTCGCAACAGCTATTTGAAGCATTTTTAGAAAATTCGAGTCAGTTTTGTGCAATAATTATCAATTTCGTAGTAGTTTGGCGACAATTTGGTGGTATTTTTCCGCATTCGCAAACAAAATTTCTTGTATTTTTCTCGAAGAAATACGATCAGCATAGTGATGGTAAATTTCCCATACTCGTGTGAAAAATGGGACAAAATTGTTTCATGTGGGAAATTCCTTAGCGTTTTCCAGAGTTCAACAAAAACAAATTTTTTGAAAAAATAATATATGCTAAATGCAATTCAATACTTTTTCCCTGTTTAAAAAACTTGACTACAGGAGTGATAATCATACTTCCCGTGTTTTGGGACATCTCCCGTATTTTCACGCAATTTTGGTCGTCTCGACTTTCTTGTAAGAATGTCCAGGTTTTTCACGTATTTTCGATGAAGCCAACCTTTTTTTTATTCTGTATTGAAATGAAGAATTGAAATCATTTAGGACTCATAAATCATATTACGATACTTAAAAATTTAAATTGAATATTCACCTCACATAATTGTCATGTTAAACGTTTTATTTCGTGGAATTTATTAAAATCCACAGCAATTTGCACTAATATTTCGTTTCCCACCTTTGAAGTTTTTTTAGGAATTACGGTAATATAATTGGCTTTGTAATAATTAAACTTTGCTTGAATTGAGCATAATTTTTAACAATATGACATGAATATACGCTCTAGCGAAGGACAATCTCTGTCCCCCTCTGTAGCTTAATGGTCAGAGCGCTCGTCCGGCAAACAAAGGACCCGGGTTCGACTCCCGGTAGAGGCAGAGATGAGTTTTTTCCTTCCTTAAAAAATTAACATCTCAAATAATAAATATCTTCACAACATCCAGTCTTCTGTATATCTTATTTTTAACAATAATTGGCTATGTCCCGTATTTTTTCGACAAAATATGGTCAACATATTCACCACGTATTCCCACTGACAAAAGGCGGCACAGTTTTCGGCATGAGTGGGAAAAATTTAGTCGAAAGGGAAATTTTCGAGGGAAATCCTGCTTGACGAGGTTACCATTTACTGATGGGAAAAGACGAAAGATGTTTGTTGGATGCTGTTGACATATTTCGGACATCCAATGCTTTCGGTTGTGTTTATTTTAACTTAAGATTATCATTAGACATTAGTGGATTGATTTGACACTCATAAATGATGAATCAACGTTTTGGTTCATCGCTTGAACGCACTGCCTTTTCATATCAAATTTCTTGAACACATCTTATCGCCATGTGCTGCCATCTATGAATTAAAATGTACGTTAACGTTTTAAAATGAAACTTGATTTGGGGGGGGAGAGATGAAGGAAAGAATTAAATCCGATCGCAGTAAATCTCTCGGAGGAGGAAAATCGATAATTTATTGTGTTAGTTTCGTTGAGCTGTGAGGAGAAACTAAATTTTTTTGAACGTGTTTTCACATTGACAGGGAGTAGAGTTTGATATTGTTTCCGAATTTTATGAAATTATTTTCTGAATTTTATGAAATTATTTCTGAATTTATACTCCTGAATTTTTTTTCGAATTTACATTATACCTGAAATTGTTTCTGAATATAATGAAATTATTTCTGAATTTTCATAATTCCTGAAATTGTTTCTGAATTTATATTCCTGAAATTGTTTCTGAATTTATATTCCTGAAATTTTTCCCGAATTTTTATTATTCCTGAAATTGTTTATGAATTTTATAACATTATTTTCTGAATTTTATAAAATTATTTTTCTGAAATTATTTCCGAATTTTCATTGCTCTTGAAATTATTTCTGAATTTTCATTGCTCTTGAAATTATTTCTGAATTTTCATTAGTCCTGAAAATGTTTCTGAACTGTCGTTGTTTCTCCCGCTAATTTTGAAACTTTTTCTGAATTTTCATTGTTCCTGAAGTTTTTAATTGAATTCTGAAATTGTTTCTGAATTTTCATTGTTTCTTTCACTAATTTCGAAATTGCTTCTATATTTTCATCGTTTCTATCGCTGATTCGGTAATTGTTTCTGAATTTTATCGTTCCTGAAATTGTATATCTTTCACTAACTCTAAAATTGTTCCTTTATTCTTTTTCTACTGAAATTGTTTCTTTCACTAATTTTGAATTTGTTTCTGAATTTTCGTTGTCCCTGAAATTGCGTCTTTAGTCATTTCTCAAATTATTTGTGAATTTTCATTATTTCTGACGTGATGCCGTATCAAAGACGCACATAAACTAAATAAAATCATACTGAAAAATATCTGAGACATTGAAACCTTGAATGGTGGTAGGAGGGCCCTCGCTGAGTGTAGGATCAGCCTCCTCATCATATCTATTCCGATTCAAAAACATTAGTGTGCTAAGTGAATAACTTAATACATGGGTACAATAGATAATACTTTAAATTATCTGTTGATTTTTTCTTGGGCTAGAGAAATAGATCGAATCAAGTTAGGCGGTAAAGAAAGGACAGGTACAGCCATTCTTTATAAATTCGAAGCTCAAGGGGACGGCAAAAAAAGTTAGAATTATCCAAAATTCGAATTATCAAATTCATCCGTATAAAACAACTAGACTTTCACAAAAACTTAATATAGACACTCACTATGCCAATTTTCTCGCTGTTGCATTGAGTGTTTGCGTATGTGTACAAAACGTAAACAATCGTATATATATATATTTTATATATATATATTCCTTTGTTTTGTTCTGGATGCTCTTAAACATTGTACAAAATCTTCAGATTGATTTTTAGAGAGTGAAAGATGCGATTTCCGAGCTTCAACAGCCGAATATGTCCGTAGCTTCTGATAGTAATAGGGACCTCTGTTACCTCTTTTTGATTTATTTTCGTTCTTTCCGTATGAGAAGATTCAAAGTGACTTGGTTTTCTTCATTTTAACCACATCCTTAAGTCATCCTTACAGAGTTGAACGTATAGAATAGCGCATAGAGACATAGCGTATGAATCTCGTTTGAACACGGTGAAAAATGTTGAATTTTTAACCTCTAATTGGCAAGCATTGATTGAGAGAAATTTTAAGGGGTTATATATTAAGCAAACGAGGTACCCTGAATGCTATTACATGACAATATATACATGCTGTATATTTATGTATATTCATTGTCAATATTAAAATAAAAATAGGATATTGTACTTGAGGTAACTGTATTTATATGATTTCCATAGATTTGAATTGTATGCAAATGACATTTATTGTTTGCCAACTTACTTTTGTGTTATTGTTGAAGAATGCACAGCAATATGTCTCTTTTCAAGCGAAAATCGTTTTTGCTTGACTTGCTTTGAGCCATTCCGCTGGAATCGAATGTTTAGGAGGTGCTTTAACACGATCAATGCCGAAACGAGCTCAAAATATACAATTCCTGTATTTGAAAAATATAAGAAAACCTCGTTGCTTGAGAGCAACACTCACGGCCTTATAAAGGGTTAAACTATTTACAAGTTTATGAGACACCCTGTACGTGGGCTTCCGAGTAGTGCAGTGGTAAGATGCTCGTCTACCACCATGGGGGCTACCATAAGCTCCGCGGCTTGGATCCCGGGAAGTCGCGACACTCACGTTGTCTTGTAAGACACGGCAAACATTATTTAACATATGACTAGTGAACGTATTCATATCTATGCGCAAGCGCAGACAGACATTTTGTGATACCGATGGCAATAATGTCTTTTGCCAGAGTACGATAATCAGTGATATATCTGCAGCTGTTTTTCTAATGCATACATATATAGATTTTGCAAAATCACTGCACCTGGTATCCCCCCACCCCTCTTCCAAGCACATATTGACCCCGAATAAAATCAACAACGACAGTAAAATATTCAGAACTTGTTTTTTGTCGTAATTTTTGAAGACTTCGTTAGTCATTTTTAGGAATATAGGCGTCAATGTTGGCAGAATTTTGATTAGGGGAGCACTCGCTCCCCCCTGGCTACGCCACTGGGTCAGCCTGTGTGCGGGTCGTCTATAAATGTTTTGGTCATAAGGGTGTCACGCTTCAAAAGGTTTTCGCAGATGGTAAGAGATAGCGGATGTGCTTCAAAAGTAGAGAAATTTTGAATTACTGCCATCTGTTGGTAAACTTTATAACCTACTGTTATATCATGATGATGTGTTATGATTCATGGGCACTGTTATGGAATCAACGTTGCCCAAGAATATTAGGAAGACACCAACGAATAAGGCAAATACACGAAAATACAATTGTCGAAAATACAAATCTTTTGCATTTTAGTGTGTTGGTCTTACTCGTTGGTGTGTTCTTAATAATACTGTTGATTGATAGTTCAAGAAGGTATGTGTGTATGGATAATATTTCGACAACCCCATAACGGTTTTTTTTACATCAGATCACATTCCAACAATTATTGATGTTGATTTCGAAATTCCCATACAACAAAAAATCAAAAAAATTACAAACTGGCCACTATATAGGCAAGTGCTTACAGGAATTGAAACACCAGATAATGCTAGTGAGTGTACCATAGATATAGAAAATGAAATAAACTCATTAACACAAAAATTGCAGGACACTGTTAATAATTCCACTCGGGAAAGGTCAAACGAAAACAACCCATTAGCACTCCCCAGATATCTGAGGGAAATGATAAGAGAAAAGAATAGAGCTAGAAGAAGGTGGCAAAGAACCAGAGATGCTACACATAGGCTCAGATATACAACATTACGAAACAATACACGTCGAGAAATCAGGGAATTTACAAGTGAACGATTTCTAAGGTTCCTAGAAGATGCTAATTGTGAGGATGGGTCGTTCTATAAAATTTATAGAGCTCAAAAACCCCGTAGCCAAAGACTTACATCTATACATGGCCCGCATGGACTGGTATATACAGATGAAGATAAGGTAGAAGTATTTGCAGATACCTTTGAACTGCAATTCTCACCAAACACTAATACTTCAAATGTTCAGGTCGAGAGAGTGCTTAGAACTATTAATGAATATTTTGATAATCCTCCACCTGAAACACAAACAGCTCTCACTCCAACAGATATCAATGAATTAAAAACAATAATAAAACATTTGAAAATTCGGAAAGCATCTGGGCATGACCTAATTTCAAATATGGCACTGAAGAATTTGCCCAATAATATTTTAGAATATATTGTCAAAATTTTTAATAGATTGCTGGAGCTCAAATATTTCCCATCTAACTGGAAAACAGCAATTGTTAAAATTATACCAAAAGCTGGCCAAGATTTGCACTTTCCAAGCAATTGGAGACCCATCTCATTGCTTAGTAATTTTGGAAAGTTATTCGAGAGAGTTGTGGTAACACGTATCAACACTTACGAAAAGTCTCATCCAACAATTGGGCCCGAACAACATGGATTTAGAGACGGTCATTCTACAACCACACAATTATTAAGAGTTATAGAAACACTCCAAGAAGCTAGAATTTATCATGATACAGCTGCAGTTGCACTGTTGGATTTAAGTAAGTCATTTGACAAAGTGTGGCATGAGGGGTTGCTCTATAAAATGATTAGAATGGCCCTACCCTTTAGCATAATTAAAATTGTACGTCATTATCTTGCAGCAAGAACTTTTTATGTAAAAATCAATGACACAATATCTACAACTAGACGAATTAGATCATCTATAGTGCAAGGCAGTGTTATAGGACCTTGCCTTCACAATTATCACATGAATGATTTTCCAGTGGCAATTAAGGGTATTACAGCGCTGTACGCAGACGATTCAATGATAATTTGTACAAATAGAAAATCACAGAAGGCATTACGTAATTTACAAGAATTAATTGATCAAGTCGAAACATGGTGCGAAAACAGCAGAGTTAAACTTAATGCAGACAAGACAGTATTTATGTGGATCACAGGAAAACTAGATCTACCCCCAGATGCCGGAATAGTGGTTGGGGGGAAATTCATTGAACCTGTTATAAGTACTAAATACCTGGGAATAATAATTGACAAACGATTGACATTTGTGCAACAACGCAATTATGTAATACGAAGAGCAGACGTAGCAAAACACACTTTAAAACGCATACTTGCAAGCAGATCAACATTGACAATCAAGAACAAATTAAATGTATACAAAATGGCTATCAGATCCATACTTTTATATGCTGCACCAGTGTGGCTCTACTCGAGCAATCAACACATGGTTAAATTAGAACAATATCAAAACAAAACAATAAGAGCTATGCTGGGAGCCAATTGGTTCATCAGGAATAGAAGTATAAGAAACGATATAGGAATGCCCACCATACACGCCTTTGCTCAAAAGCTGGCTAATAATCTCTTCCAAACTCTTGAAGAGTCAGAATACCAACATCTTAGGGAAATATCCACTTACCCAAAAGATCAGATATCAGCTTTTTCCAGACCCAAAAACTTTCTGGTTATGAAAAGACCGGAGGTACCGGGATTGTGAAAAATGTATATAAGCAACTATATATAGTGTAAATAATTAGACCAACTGCAAAATATCAAATTTTGTAGATAATATATATTTAATCAAATAATCATAATTAACTGCATTTAATAACATATAATCGCATTTATTAATATGATCTATAGTTGACGCTGAACATAAAAATGAGAGTAGGTAATATATGCATTATGATGAATGATTAATGTTAAAAGAATAGCATTAATTATAACTTAATGACGTCCTAACAGGCTGATGAAGTGACATTCTGTCACTGCCTTGTTGAGTGACACTTTCTGCTTTCTATTTCTCCTCCAGCCTACTTAAGCTTTCTTTTCCCCCTAGATTAATAACCCAATATGGGTAATATTAAACTCTAAGTAGTTTAAAAATAAAACATATACAACCATGGCGAAAATAGCTCTACTAGTCCAGGATGGCTAAGAAATGACTCAGGGGTATGCACTGATTGCCAATTTCAGTCGGAACCCACAGGCCACTATGTCATATTTAGGATTTAGGATAACGGTTTTTTACCAGGCAACGGATGTTTTTCAACGGCTTTCTGTGCAAGTCAAGATGAATTCTTGCAATATCGCTGGTTCTAATACCAGTGATACTTTGTGTGTGCTGTGATCGACCAGTGTTTCTTCCCCCTCCCCAGTGCATACGTCTGCCCCATATTTTCCCTTTTTATAGGTTTCTGAATACACTTGGATAGCGTGGATTTACAGCTGGAAGTGAAACAACGACACGCATTGACAGTGTGAATCCAGGAGAGGCTTCGACTATCATCGACTTTTTGTTCGAGTTGTGGTCATCAGTGGACAAAAGAACCCTCAACCTGTTTTGTATTTCAGTGATCGATCTGTGTTTTTCCGCTATCTGCGGTTGTTTCTTTTGGGCGAGATATGTATGTTGTGAAGTGAAACCCGGTCCAGACCAGAGACGTGGCTCATCAGGGGTAAGTCTTTGCTTTTTGAGTGCTCACTTAAAATGCCCCTTCGTTGTCCCTATGCCGATCCGGCGGCAATCGCTGAAATTGTGGCTTTTCGCCGGATGGCAGAGAGTTTCGTTTTCGAGGGGAATCATAATTTTGAGACACTGACAGAGAAATTTCTGCCTTGGATTGAGAACATGTATGATTTGAGTAACGATGGCATTAGTGATGAATGTTCTGTGGTTGATCAATTGCAAAATCTGATAACATATTTTGTTGAGTTCAAAATGTCACATAACAATGATACTGTACTCAAAAAACTAATTAGTACAGGTTGTTTATTTTTTGGAGATCTTGAGGGTATTGATTGTGTTCATAAGCTGTCTAACAGCTTTAAGAAAACGCCTGTAAACTTGGTAACTGATCCTGGTCCCAAGTGTGCTAAATCAATTCGTAAGAGTAAGAAGGTAATGGCTGATAATTTATGTGTTAAAAACTCTGCTACAGGTAAAGAATTTGTGAATGGAAATGTTTCAAAGATAAATGATAAGGTAATCAGCCCAAATAATATTTATGATTGTGTCAAATCAATCGATAATTCTGTATATTTATGTGATAAAAATGACTTTAATTTTGAAAATAGTGTCAATGATATGAAACCATGTGATAATGTTAAGATGGTATTAATTCATGATGCATGTATCAACAAATCGAACGAAAATGTTATCAAATCAGTTAATGGTTCCATGTATGTATCAAACAGAGTTATTCATGATAATGATCATGACAAGTGTGGTGTAAATGAAAATCTAGCATTTGATAATGATAATAGTAACCCAAAAGTCAATGTTAACAATACAGATGTTGTTGATGCTATAATTCTGGGTAATGTGGTCTGTAATGATGAACATGGTATCAATGATGTCAATGTAACCGATTGTTTGGTAAAAGAACTTGTCATGAATAATAATGTCACACTACTACCTAATTCTGATGTTGAGAAATTGGGTAAATTTGTTACTATCAGTGAAGGTTGTGATGATGATGCCAACATATCTGATAATTTGGTGAAGGCCTCAATCAATAGTTTCAGTAAAAAGCGTCATATTTCAAGTAAATGTAAATCACGTAAGCATAATAAAGCCCTTAAAAAGAAGTTGAAAAGATGTGTGTTATCCAAACTTGTGTCATCTCAATGCCCAGTGCCGAATGAGTGTGATAAGCCTCAGCAAAAACGATCGGACTCTGACACTGATACTGATCATGATGATCCGGCACTAGTAAATAGGATCACCAAGGAACTTTCCGACTGTGTTAAGTTATCTAATTCAACGGCTAATCCAGTTTTGCCATCTGTAACTGGAAATTCAGTGATCCCTGACGAAGGCAATGGCAACGAAAAAAGCAGATTCAACGTGGGAAAATTGAAAACCAAGAACTCTAAAAGTGACAAGCATGCTAACAAAAATATCACTGTTGCCAAGGCCCCTCCATCTAATGCATGTATGGCAAAAACTTCAGATCGTTATCTGCCGTCTCTTCAATCCAGGATCTCGAAAGAGAAACCGGATCCAGCACTTGGTTCCATGGTCACAACTGACGAGCCAGATAATCACCCAAAATTGACGAAGTCACAGTGTTAGCCCGTTCGGGTTTGAGGCCGTTCTCGTAAGTACGTAAGCGAATGCCGTTCAATGATTTCAAATTGCGTTGTGTATATTTAAAGTATAATAACCCAGGCAAAGTTTACACAAAGTAGTCATACACGAGATGCTGGAAGTTAATTAGTTTATTTACACTCTAGTTAATTGAATTAATGCAACTTGTATTTTTCATGCCATATCATCATCCTTATTAAAAATTATTAATACATATTCCATTCAAGGATACTTAACAAAATCTTCGGTTGGCCCCCAAAACAATTAGGTTCTTGGCCCTGAACATTATATGACCCGTGATTTTCCATTACATCTCAGTTCGCCCCCAAAACAATTAATTACTAGTACCTACACTATATGTCACATATGGGAGAGAGAATATAAACCATGCATCACTCACCAGGTGAGACCCTTCTCCAGTCTTTAGCTTTAGCCCCTTAGACACTCATCGCAGCCAAGAAACCGATTCCTCTGATTACAACTCTCGTCTTCACAAGTCATCTCTTTTTCAGTCCAGTTTCGTTACTGCCTTTCTAACTCTCCAATTCTCAATTCCCCCGTATCCAGATTTTCTCATCCCTTTAAGATTTCATTTCGGACGTCCCCGTCCCTTGGAAAACTCCACCCATTTAATTTGATTTGATATTTTACCCATCATCTCTAAGTTTCTATTCGTTTCTTGAAGGTTTATTCATAAGATTGGCCACTGCCGATCCATCCCTAATTTCTTTGTCCAAGCGACTCTCCCTTCAGGACCCCGAGAACCCCAACGGCCATGGCCTAACCTTTAACCTACATCGAAGCTTCCCATGACTAACACTCGGCATTTTAGATCCTCTGTTATACTTTAATTGCACCCCCTAAATAAAGGGATTCTACTTCTACTTAAATGGCCGTCATCTATTCTCAATCTTGAAATTTGTCTATTCATTCGTTGGTCCCTTTTATTTTCTACGATTCCCCGCTTTTTCTCCAAGAAAATACTCCTCGGACGATCCCTTTTGCCTAGGGCACCCCTGAAGTACAACCGACCAGATGCTTTGTGACGGTAACTAAAAGATTCCCTAATGAATGGCGATTGCCCCATCTATTTACATCGGTCTGTGATTGTATTTCTTTTTTAATTGGGACTATGTTCCCACCGCTTGGACAAAGCTTCTTCCATCGACATGACACCACTTACTTTAAACCCTCAAGAAACATGTCTACCATCCATAAACAACCATTCTTATTTACGTTCCTATTGTTCAGTTATTTGTTTGCTGTACATATAGTATATCGGTTACTGTCGCCTGCTATCGGCGCCTGGAGACCTACAGTTCTAAATAGTTAAATCCAAAAATCAAATTAAAATACTCCAAACTATCAAATTTTAAATATATCTGAAAATAATAATTTTAAATATTCCCTCTATTCTCTATTCCTATTTAACTAGCACGAGCTAGTTAACATTCCTCCCCTTTTTCTAAAAAAAAAATCCATTTTTTTTTCCCCTTTCCATGGTGAGCGATGATGATGATGATACTCTCTTTCCCTTACAATGTGTCAGCATATTAGCGAACTACCGTTCATGTTGCTAGAAATGAACATTCAAACAATCTAATATTCTCTTCATGTCAACTCAACTTCTTTCTATTGCATACGTGAATAAGGCATGTTGTACACTCCCAGAAAAATGTAAACAAATATCATGATACTTCAATTGAAATACACTATGCAATAAATGAACCAATAAAATAAAATAAATGCACCAAAACCTATAAGAAATAAATGAAACATGATATATAACACAGTAAGACATATAAAAACACATATTTCAACCTATGTTACTTCTTAGTATATGATTCACTGTTTGCTATCAGAAAGATGTAGCTTATACAGTATATTGTATATAGTCACTTGAACAACACCTGATGTGTTATTCGGAAATTCTTGCTAAATTTTCTACTCGCAAAAGTATTTATCTTCTTCATATGATTCCAAATCTGAAATCGTCCAGAATAAATCATTAGAATGTCACTATTTCGACGTTCAGTGTCTCTTAGCGTCACACAGTCACACTCCAAATTGTTCGTTAATTTCTTTCATGATGAAATGTACCAATTGGACAACACTCCAATTAGAGAACAAATGTCAGCCGGCATGGCTCCAGCTGAAAACCCAATTGAAAATTGAGATGCTGCTTTTCCCAGTGCACCACTGTTATTGGAAACTACATGTTACAGTTTGTCTTTTCTCCGAGGTGAACTTTGAACACACCTGTTGGCTTCATCCACTACAACCCACGATAATCGCAGATTTCTAAGGTATATGAAGATTCACTGCTCACTGGATTCGATTATAATAGTTCGGAACCCATTTTAGGCTGGGCGCTCCCAATAATCTCCTAGCTGCTAGTCTGGTCGCATTCATCGAATACAGTTCATATTGGCCGCGTAAAACGTAGGACTCCATGCGAATTCGTGATGGAATTCTCCCATCTGATGCATGTCCCTGCTATTAGGCTTTTTACCTAGCAGTGACACTAGGCACCGTGTTCACAGGTTATACACTGCATACCTTCTAAACCCGTGCATCGTGATCCTTTAGACGTTAGGCATCAACACTGCTGACCAATGGAAGGCTTGGATGATCTGGAATCTTTGCGCTTCCCATCATGACGAGTAGCTGCCCATCTGCTGATGAAGTTGCAATGATAATGAGAGTTTATTCATCGAACTACGCTCTTATTGTCGGCTACTGTTCATTGTCACGTGTGATGCACACCCAAATGTGGCACCAGGTGAATATAGGTGAAGATGCTTCGGTCTCTTCCGGTCCCTCGTGAAATAGCATCAGTGCTCTGGTCGACACTGTTAACACCTTTCGGCACTGTTACCTGTTTACAGTACTGCATGTAACTTATAGACAAAGTGATTAACATGATATATCTCTCTCCCAATTGTTAATATGCCACTTATACTAGGTACACAATTACACATTAGTTTATACAATTGCTCTTTTTTTTTTTTTTTTTAAATCTATATACAAGTGATATATCTCATATTTTCCATATTTACATCTTCCTTCGAACTCTCGCCTTGAGTGTTTAAATTTATACTTAGCTAATCACATTAACTAATTTCTCAGCTAACCTATCTGCTAATCGATCAAATAACGTTTTCTCAGATTCAGGTATGTTTACTGGTTTAATCATCCAGGAATATATTCTGTCAGCTAAATTCTGCTCTGTTCTATCGTCAGTGGTCTCTGCATGACTACTCTCTGGTAAATTTTGCCGCACCGGAACACTTGAATTTTCGGCGGTCCCATCTACAGTATTTAATTTCTGTACTTGCCCTCGTTCATTTCGGGTTCTTAAATTATATCGAGATTGCGGTAAATTTTGACCTTCCCTATTTTCACTTTCGGATTCATCCTTATCAGTAACAATGTCATTAGGTTCTGACTGAGCATTATCCTGGGGCAACGATGTATTTACGACATCGGTATCTTCTGTACTGGTCGCTTGGCTATTGCTATTATTCTGCTGGACAAAGGGACATAGAAGGTAGGGTGGCAACACAAAACTTTCTTCTTCTTCCTCCTCCTCTGCTCCGAAACTGTCGGCTACGACTTCTTCTCCCTCACTTTCAACGTCTATTTGTGCACCCTCCGGGGTTTCCTTTTCCCTCGAATTTTCACCTCCTCCCTTTTGTGGTGGGAAAGGCTCGTACGGTCTTTCAAGAGAAACTTTTGCTAACCTATCTGAATGAACTAACTGTGAATCCTTTGGATTCGCTACATTCCGTATGCGAAACAAAACCGGAGATTTTCTTTCAATTACCCTGTACGGACCTGTGGAAGGCCTATTCAACTTCGCACTCTGACCTCTCTTTTGCCTTCCGGGGTTATATAGGTATACCAAATCGCCTAGCAATACGTTCTTATCCGTAGCTGTTTTCCCCCTATATTTCTCTTGTTTCTCCGCTGCCTCTACCATACTATGTTTCACATACTCATGGGCTTTCTCCAACTTGGGTAACAACGATTCAACGTAATTCTCATGGGTATAGTAATTAAATACAAGGGGTTCTTTTAAAAGATCACCCGCTGTTGACATGTCTCTACCGAATAAAATGAAATGAGGAGTTTCTTTCAAGACCGCATGAATGGCACTTCGGTACGACATCAAAACATGCGGTAGCATTTCATCCCACTCATCTGAGTCAGTGACCATACACGATAAGGTGTGCGTAATAGTCGCATGGCTACGCTCGTTCATGCTGTTGGTTTGAGGATGAAGTGCTGATGTCGCCAGGGCTTTTATCTTTAATTTGTCCAACATAGCCCTAAATACTGATTTATGCAAGTTTGACCCTCTATCCGATAAACAAAATTCGGGAAGTCCATATCTCGCCATAATTTCTCTAAAGAATGTCTTCGCTAGTGTTTCGGATTTTACGTCTGGTAATGCTACTGCCTCTATAAATTTTGAAAAGTTGTCCATTAATACGAATATATACCTATTTCCATTCACGGTGATATTTAAGGGTCCCATAATGTCCACACTAACTGAAACGGTCTAACGGGAATAAAATTTCGTTGTAATGGGGCCTTACTCTTCGGGTTATGACTTCTGCGTTCGAGACACACCTTGCATGATTGGACATGTATTTGGCAATCCCGATAATATCCAGGCCAGAAATATTTGGTACGCAATCTCTCGAACGTTTTATCAAAGCTCATATGACTACTGAGGGTGTCGTGGACTAATTCCAAAATTTTCCCTCTCAATACTGATGGTACTACCACTTGTTCAATGTAATCATCTCTAGAGGGGCGGATATCCTTGGAAGCGTAGTGGCATAATAACTCATTTTTCATAAAATACGCATCTGCTACCTTCCTAGTTGGTTCTGGTTGATCTAGAGTTAATAGATCAATTATCAGCTTTAACTGAGGATCTTTCCTTTGAAATTCTCTCATGGATTCTTCAAGATCATTGGTCTCTATATCTATTGAGCTTATCTGTCGGCTAAGACAATCCGCGACCACATTATCCTTCCCTGGTTTATGAACCACTTCGAAATCGTATTCAGATAGATTCAGAAGCCACCGAGTTAATCTCGGATTCTGAGTTTTTAATGAAATTAGATATTTTAGAGGCTTATGATCGCTCTCAACAGTAAATCGCCGTCCTACAAGATATGGTCGAAAATAACTTATACCCTCCATGATAGCCAGTAGCTCTTGCTCAATAGCTGGGTACCGTTGCTCTGTTGGCTTAAATTTACGGGACATGTATCCTATAGGTTGATTTCCATCGTCGTTTTTCTGATACAAACAACAGCCCAGTCCGACCTTACTCGCATCTGCGGACATAATAAAATCCCTATCAAACCTTGGATAAACCAACACAGGGGGGTTAATTAGAGCATTTTTAAGATATTGAAATGCTTGTTCTTGCTCTGGACCCCAATTGAATATAACATCTTTTCTAGTCAGGTCTGTTATGGGTTTTGCGTAGTCTGAATAAAAATGTATAAATCTCTTGAAGAAATTACACATCCCCAAGAATCGGCGGCAATCCTTTAAGGATTTCGGCTGGGGAAAATTTTGTATAGCTCTAACGTTGTCCGGATGCGGACGTACTCCCTTTTCCCCAATTATGTGTCCTAGGTATTTTATTTCTTTCTTCAAAAAGTCACATTTCTTGGGTGCCAATTTCAAATTGTACTTTTCTAACAAAGTGAAAACCTTTTCCAATTTACGCAAGTGCGTGTCTATGTCAGGGCTGGCAATGAGTATGTCATCGATAAAACAATGTATTTTGTCATCATGTAATTCCGATAATAAGGTATCGGCCAACCGTTGAAACGCTGCCGGAGCAGTCTTCAACCCCATCGGTACTACATTGTAAGAGAAACACCCTTCTTCATTCACAAAGGATAATTTAGAGCGGTCCTCTTCTGCCACTTCAACTGATAGTAGGCACTACATAAATCTAAACTACTAAAATATTTCGCACCATCCAATTGTGCTAGAATATCTTGGATCAAAGGCAATGCATACGAATCCGATTGAATGGTGTCATTAGTCTTTCTAAGATCAACACACATCCTATACCCTCCATTTTTCTTACGAACCATTAATGTAGGTGCCGGATTACTGCTCATACTAGGAGATATGATTCCACTCTCTACCATGTCTGCCACCTGCTTCTTTAACTCAGTTCTTAAATGGTACGGGGTGCGATATCTAGGCGACCTTTGTATTTCCTTCCCATTCCAAGGTATTTTATGTTTTGCTACGTTCGTCCGACCAATTTCAGATATGTCTCGAGCAAAAACATGAGCATATCGCATCAAAAGAGATAATAATCTCCTTTTCAAATGTGCAGGCATACCTTGAAGATCAAAATCATCTGCTTGCAACGGCTCCAAATTTTTCTTTTCAAGGGGTATCGGTTCCTCCCTCAATTCTGAGTCATCTGAAACTGTGACTGTACCCAATTTCGTACCCTTTGCTAAATATCTATTAGACTCAGACATATTAGCTATTAAAACTTTAACCTTCCCTTGTTCGTCGATCTTCCCCACTGAATGAGCCAACCATACAACACTATTTCGATTCCCTTCTTTAGGAGTAATTAGAACCTCACTCCCACGTTCAATATATGGTACTCCTACTGTCAATAACTTTTGCATTCTAGGAGGAATTCTCAATTTACCTGGTAACACCAAATTCACCATACACTGCTGATCATTCCCACGGTTGTCTTCCCGCCTGACCAATGGCACTGACATATCCTTATTCCTTAGACAACCACTCTCAGCATCCAATGAAAAATTACCAGCCTTAATAAAATCATATCCCAATATAATATCATACTCAGGACTCAGCTGCTGTTCCGCAACATATACTTTTTGCAATTCCTCTCTAAAACCCAAATGTATTGGCACGAAGTACACAGCGGAGTGGCTCAAAATTTTCCCGGTCACCCCTCGAATTTGGATGTTGTCATCATCGACTCTAGTACAAGAAATTTGTTTCATGATGTCTTGCATTGAAACTGAATCAATCACACTAATGCACGCACCTGAGTCTATAAGAGCACGAAACTGTAAATTAGCTACCTTAATCTTTACAATCGGTAGGAGAAATCCATTGGCTTCCCTCTGTTGCAATATACATATGTTCTTTTTCTTATTTACAAGATTTCCCCCACCATTTGATTGTCAATTTCCTGTCTGTTGGGGTGGGACCCCTGGAGCTGTTGTCACCTCTTGAGTTTGCCTTTCCTTTCCCTCTTTCCTGAATCCATTCACCGATCTTTTCTGTGGGCAACACCGCCGAATATGGCCCTTTCCCCCACACCCATAGCAAACAAAAGAATTCTTGTGGTTTTGAGACGGTGTTCTCCACTGTGGGAACGTGCTTTGTTGGGACTGAGAAGCACCCTGTAATTGTTGCTGCGGACAGGCATTATACCCCGTGAACTTTACTTGCGTATTGTTGTTATTATTATTACCTGCCGGATTAGCGGAGCTAAGTTTCAAACCTTGTACCTCCCGAGCTAGTTCTTCGAATGAAGCCCTTTGCCGCCTGGCTTCTGTCATTAGTTGAGTAACCAAAGTCTCTAATATTTTAATTTCTGGGTTTCTCGATTCATTTCTTTCATCTGCAACTAATGCTGCATTAACTGACGAAAACTTTGTTACATTTTCATTACTCTCAATCAAAGATGCTATTTTAATAGCAGTAGCCAAGTCTTGCGGGTTCTGATTTAGGACATGTTTTTGAATGTTGGGCTTTAACCCTGCCAAAAATTGGGACAAACGCGTCCTATCAGCCAAATTTCCAACATCGGGGCTCTCAAAATTTGCACCTTGGAGGAATCCGAAAGCTACATTTTTTAATCTACTCGCAAATTCTTTTACGGACTCATTCAACTTTTGTTTACAGTTTGTAAACTGTTGGAGGTGATACGTTAATGGATATTCATTTCTGAAATAATTTACGAATTCTTCTTTAAATTCTTTGTAATTAGCTTGGCTCCTCAACTCCGGACTGTTGGCCAAGAATTCTGCAGCTTTACCCTTCAATTTCGATTTTAGAACAATCAATTTCACCGCATCATTCCAATCTGCTAATTTTGAAATTTCTTCCAATTGAGATAAGAAAAACTCTGCCGGATAGGATGGCTCAGAACCCGAAAATGAATTCAGCAACCCTAAATACCCTGCTATTGTATTTAATCTTACAGGATGGCCTTCTCCTACCATGTTTACTTGATGATCCATTTTGATACAGAAATATTTTTACACCAAAAAAAATTCCCAATTTTGAAGTTAATATCTAAAGATTCGTAATTTGTATCGAATCCTGGTCACGGCACCAAATGTTAGCCCGTTCGGGTTTGAGGCCGTTCTCGTAAGTACGTAAGCGAATGCCGTTCAATGATTTCAAATTGCGTTGTGTATATTTAAAGTATAATAACCCAGGCAAAGTTTACACAAAGTAGTCATACACGAGATGCTGGAAGTTAATTAGTTTATTTACACTCTAGTTAATTGAATTAATGCAACTTGTATTTTTCATGCCATATCATCATCCTTATTAAAAATTATTAATACATATTCCATTCAAGGATACTTAACAAAATCTTCGGTTGGCCCCCAAAACAATTAGGTTCTTGGCCCTGAACATTATATGACCCGTGATTTTCCATTACATCTCAGTTCGCCCCCAAAACAATTAATTACTAGTACCTACACTATATGTCACATATGGGAGAGAGAATATAAACCATGCATCACTCACCAGGTGAGACCCTTCTCCAGTCTTTAGCTTTAGCCCCTTAGACACTCATCGCAGCCAAGAAACCGATTCCTCTGATTACAACTCTCGTCTTCACAAGTCATCTCTTTTTCAGTCCAGTTTCGTTACTGCCTTTCTAACTCTCCAATTCTCAATTCCCCCGTATCCAGATTTTCTCATCCCTTTAAGATTTCATTTCGGACGTCCCCGTCCCTTGGAAAACTCCACCCATTTAATTTGATTTGATATTTTACCCATCATCTCTAAGTTTCTATTCGTTTCTTGAAGGTTTATTCATAAGATTGGCCACTGCCGATCCATCCCTAATTTCTTTGTCCAAGCGACTCTCCCTTCAGGACCCCGAGAACCCCAACGGCCATGGCCTAACCTTTAACCTACATCGAAGCTTCCCATGACTAACACTCGGCATTTTAGATCCTCTGTTATACTTTAATTGCACCCCCTAAATAAAGGGATTCTACTTCTACTTAAATGGCCGTCATCTATTCTCAATCTTGAAATTTGTCTATTCATTCGTTGGTCCCTTTTATTTTCTACGATTCCCCGCTTTTTCTCCAAGAAAATACTCCTCGGACGATCCCTTTTGCCTAGGGCACCCCTGAAGTACAACCGACCAGATGCTTTGTGACGGTAACTAAAAGATTCCCTAATGAATGGCGATTGCCCCATCTATTTACATCGGTCTGTGATTGTATTTCTTTTTTAATTGGGACTATGTTCCCACCGCTTGGACAAAGCTTCTTCCATCGACATGACACCACTTACTTTAAACCCTCAAGAAACATGTCTACCATCCATAAACAACCATTCTTATTTACGTTCCTATTGTTCAGTTATTTGTTTGCTGTACATATAGTATATCGGTTACTGTCGCCTGCTATCGGCGCCTGGAGACCTACAGTTCTAAATAGTTAAATCCAAAAATCAAATTAAAATACTCCAAACTATCAAATTTTAAATATATCTGAAAATAATAATTTTAAATATTCCCTCTATTCTCTATTCCTATTTAACTAGCACGAGCTAGTTAACAACAGAGATCAAAAACTAGAAAAAAGGCAAAAAAGATGTCTACAAGAGCAAATGAGGTGATGCTCTCCACGGGAATTAACAACTCCACTGGAGCTACTGCTACCCCCATATTTGAAGATAAATCAACAAATGAGTTTGCAATCGCTTCATCAAGTCATCGAAGTCCAGTGAGAGACTCAGGTGGGGTTGGAGAGTGCAATGCAGAGTCGGATTCAGTGGAACCGAGTAGGGTAGAATCTAGAATTGACAATGATTATCCTAATGGTGACAACGATGAATTCACTCAAGTCAACAGAAGACGAAAAAAAGTTAATGTACCCCAAATTGTCTTATCCTCTTGGGGATCCAACTGGCTTGCAACCTTTCGAGATATAAAAAACAATTGTGAATTTGCTCCAGTGTCTAAAACGACAGAGAAGAACATTCTGTTAAATTTATTTAGAGAAAATGATCACAGGAACGTCACAAGGTTCTTGGACGATAACAGGTTCGAGTATCATACGTACCAAATGAATAGTGAAAGGTCCTTAAAATTTGTAATACGTGGTCTACCAGCAAATGTTAACCACTCTGACATCACTAATGACTTATCAAAACAAGGATTCGATGTGATAAAAGTATGCAATCTCAAAAACTATACTTCAGGAAGAGTACTCCCGCTCTTCTTGGTGGAAGTTCCGATCAACTCTAAAGAAATTGCCAACTTGGTCGACATCGACGGGGTTCCAATAGAGATTGAAAGATACAGAGGAAATCGTTTTCCCTTGCAATGCAGGAACTGCATGAAATTCGGACATACAAGTTATTTTTGCCATAATCAAGCCATATGCGCATTTTGTTCAGAAGGACACAGTACTAGAAGCTGCTTGGTTAAGGGAGATCTGAACAAGATAAAGTGTTACTTCTGTGGAGGCCCTCATACAGGAACGTATTCTAAGTGCCCTGCCAGACCTGCTTCCACAGGTGAATCTGGAAGAACCTTCATCTCCAAGCTTCCACCTTCGCTTCGAGATTTCCCCCTTCTAGGCAGCGTAGGAAATAACGTAGTTTTAGAACGAGGAAGAGACAGAAATGGGGAAAACAACTTTTCTGAAAATAAGTTGTCTACTAAAACGGAGTCAAATCCTTGGGTCAAGGCTAGTACAATCCCGTTGGTATTACAACGTTCTGTAGATGAAGTCTTAAAGGGACCACATATTCTTGGAATAGGCAAAGTGCATCTCACGGAAGCCGAACTGGTCGAGGAGCTGAACAGAAAGTATAACGAAGCCGAGCAAGTGAAAATATTAGATTACAAAAATAATCAATTTGGAATTAATTTCACAGATGTAATTCATGAATTCAACAAACATCTTAATAATCGTGATGATTCTTTCGGCGATCACATAGTTAAGCCGTCTGAACTTTCCAAATCTTATAATAATTCTGTAAACAGGCAAATGCCAGTACCTTACCTTGTCACTGATGAAACTGATGTCATTGATTCGTCTCTACATTCAGTTCGTATGTCTTCAACTACTAATGAAACAGTGGAGAATTCACAGAAGAAAAACATCGAGAACTTTTCCAATGTTGTGCGAGAACTTTTGGTCAATATGGGCATTTCTGAAGATAAGGCTCATAACCTTATTCAAATTCTGATTGGTTTTATTTCAGCGCTCAAAAATTAATACACCAGTGTCAACTATCAGCAAACCGCTGAAAATTCTGGCATGGAATGCCACTGGGCTTAAACAGGAACTACAAGAATTCAAACAATTACTCTATGACCTACAAATTGATGTAGCACTGGTTTGTGAAAGTTTTTTAAAACCTTCTCATACTTCCAATATCTCTAATTTTATCTGTTTACGTGAAGACCGTCTACATGGAAGGGGTGGTGGAATTGCGGTGTTCGTTAAAAAGGACATTCCTCACCAAAAACTTTCGATTCCTTCTTCAACTGAAATGGAAGCTTTGGCAGTAAACATCTTCATCAACAGATCACCAATAACCATTTGTGCAATTTACAAACCACCTAATAACCATGTTGATATCAATCTCCTAAACTATCTCGTTAATATCAACAATCCGGTACTAATTGCTGGCGACTGGAACTGTAAAAGCCCTACATTCTTCAGCCATTCCACAAATAGACAAGGTAGAGTTCTAGAAAGATTTTGTAGGAATAATTGCTTGTGCATTCATTCATCGAACATTCCAACCAATTATCCTACTAGTCGATTTTATCGACCCGATGTTCTGGACTATGGAATCTCCAAAAACTTTAGGCACAACATCTTTTTCGAAACAACTGCCAAACTTAATTCAACTCACAACCCTATTAT
Source organism: Pholcus phalangioides (assembly GCF_987345545.1). Lineage (NCBI taxonomy): Eukaryota > Metazoa > Arthropoda > Arachnida > Araneae > Pholcidae > Pholcus > Pholcus phalangioides. The sequence goes on along the minus strand of NW_028301617.1, from coordinate 7,618,568 downwards.
TTTCACCATCGATATAACTAGACCAAAGGATATTCCATATCAACTGGTTACCAACTGGGAAATCTTCCGCTCTACGCTGGAAACATTACCAGTGTGGAACTCAGCGGAATTGACGACGAACTGTATTGAAAATGCAGTAGTTGATGTGACTGAACAAATTAAAACAGCTATTCAAGCCTCTACCAGGAAGATTAAGGCAAAAGAAAACAGATTTGGCATTTCGGAAGAATTACGGGACAAAATCAGACTAAAAAATCGGGTCCGAAAACTCTGGCAAAGATTTAGAAGACGGTCTGACAAAACCACTCTAAACAGACTAGAAAAGGAAATAAGACAAGAAACAACTGAATATGTCAATGAGAGATTCACCCACTTCATTGAGGAGGCCACAGCATCCGATGGCTCACTTTGGAAGGCGTGGAAAATCTGTAAACGAAAATCTCCAGCGGTGGTCAAAATTACAAACGAACAAGGTCAACTGTTGTATACAAATGAAGAGATTGTTGAAACGTTTGCTGATAACTATGAAAAGCAATTCATGCCAAACAGTCTGCAATCTCGAAGTATTGCTTCAGCTCATCATGGAAAAGTTCAAGAATTCCTGGATAGAGTTCGCTCGGATGCCTTGCGCGGAATGGGTGCTGCCGGTTTGACCAATGTTGACGAAATCAGGGGCATGATTAACAAACTCAAAACTAAAAAAGCTTCTGGTCATGATGAAATTTCAAATCTCGCTCTTAAAAATCTTCCTCTTTCTATCCTCAAATCATTCACTAATATATTTAATAGCATGCTTCAGACAAGCTATTTTCCTAATGTCTGGAAACTTTCTATTGTCAAACCTCTTCATAAATCTGGAACTGACCCACTTTTCTCTCAAAACTTCAGACCTATCAGCTTACTCAGTAACATTTCTAAAGTCTTTGAACGTATCTATATTTCACGTCTTGACGCTTTCCTGTCCTTCAACGGCATTCTTCGAAGTGAGCAGCACGGATTCAGGCGGGGGCATTCTTGCGTTACTCAGCTGCACAGAGTTACCGAGTTCGTGATGACTGCGTTCAACTACAAGGAACATGTCTGTGCTCTCTGTCTGGATATATGTAAGGCCTTCGACAAAACGAATCACACGACCTTATTATCCAAACTAATTGACCTGGGTTTGCCTGACTATTTCATCATCTTTTTAAACAGTTACCTTTCCAATCGAAGATTCCAAGTCAAAAATGGCAACTGTCTCTCAACTGTTAGACCAATAAGAGCGTCTGTCCCGCAGGGTTCTTGTTTGGGACCACTGCTCTTTGCGTTATACATCAATGACTTCCCAGCTCCTCAGCGCGGAATGCTTGGTCTATTTGCTGACGATGCCATCCTGTTGACCAATCACAAAAAAGGGAAAAAATGTATTGAAAATTTACAAGAATTAACTGAAGACGTTGAGGACTGGTGCCAAGACAACGATATAAAGTTGAATCATCAAAAACGTCAATATATTCTCTTCACAAGACGGTACAAGTTTCCAAGAACTCCCATATACATCGGCAATACGGTGTTGACAAGAAAACTCCAAGTCAAGTATCTAGGTTGTATACTAGATAAGTCGCTCTCATTTTCTCCTCAGGTGATGTACGTAAGAAATAAGGCCTCACAAGCAGTTGGGATGCTATCCAGAATCACATTCCCACAGGCCAGGCTAACATTGAGGAATAAAGTAATTCTTTTTAAAACTATTATTCGTCCTATTCTGACATATGCTGCCCCAGTGTGGGCTCATGCCAGTCTTGCAAATATGAAACGTTTACAGACACAGCAGAACATCATTCTTCGTCAGTTTACCAGAGCCCCCTGGTATGTGAGAGGAAAAAACATCCGTAAAGATCTTGACTTACCACTAATCTTGGACTATATCAAGGAGCTTGCCAATGCTCATTTTGACAGGCTACGATCTTCTGAACACCCGCATCTTAGAGAAATTGTCTATTATGACGCTAGAATACCCACAGTACACTCTAGGCCAATGGACTTGCTGAGCGTGGATTGGGTGACGAATTGATGTAATTTGCAGAACATTTTCATGATTTTGATTTTTTTTTTTTTCAAATTAATTTATCAATCTAATATCAGTTTTGTTTGATATTGCGGATGCTGTGATCGCAATTCAGAGGCATTTATATGGTTTTTTTTTTTTTCGCAATTAATAATTTTTCTCATTTATTCATAATTTGCGCTTGCATAAAATGGTGCATTTGGGTTCGTGTCGTGTTGAAACTGATGTTATTACAATACAGAGATGGTATGTGTCATGTCTTCATTATAACTTTTTCTTTGACGTTCTTGATTATGGTTATATGACTGATGAGGGTTCATCAGTACCTCAAACATCTCTGGTTAGTGTCTCTCGATTATGTAAATATTTATAATGTTGGAGTTTTTGGGTAGCATATCATCAGCTACTTCCCCTAAGACATTTCCCCCTTGTTCTTCGATTGTGTTGTGTTTTATCTCGATGAGCATTCATTTCGCGAAGATTTGTAAACAATACTCTCCTGGCTTATTCATTCTCTACACACACACGCATACACTACATACCTTACACACATGCACAAACTTGTCTTTTTCCTTCTCATACCACCCCTGGTGATCTGTAAGTCGCCAGACAGCCTGCAAAGGCTGGGCAGCGACGGAAACGTTCAATTCTGGTCTGGTCTGGTCATAACGGTTTTTTCATCTGTGGTTTCAATCTGTCCTAACTATAGCAGTGGGACGAATATTCCGTTGACATAATACTAGCGGCTAAAAATCCGACATTCCCTGGTGAACTTGGCCAATCACAGAAAAGCGGGAGTAGTTACTCTCGAACCGGTCGTTGCTTCGTGTAAAACTGTTCGGAACTTACAATGCGCAAGCGCGTTCTCGTAATTTCGTAATATTCTGCGCTCTTTTCTCATTTTTTTCTGGCTCTCATCTTTATTTTTTTCCATCAATATTTTCTTCATAGTTCTCTTTTTTCCATCAATTTCCTGTTGGTTTGGGTTCATGTGTTTGAGGTTAATTGATTTTTCTTTTATAATTACTTTCCCTACATTGTGTATTTTCCTGTAATTACTTTCCCTACATTGTGTATTTTCCTGTAATTACTTTCCCTACATTGTGTATTTTCCTGTAATTACTTTTCCTACATTGTGTATTTTCCTGTAATTACTTTTCCTACATTACATGTATTTTTCCTGTAATTACTTTTCCTGCATATTAAATACATTTTCTTGTAATTATATTTTCTACAGTAAGTATACTTTCCTGCAAAGAAGGATAAAAAATCTGAAAATCCTCTCCTTGAGAAAATTCTACGTACACCTATGCTTTCCTGTAATTAACTATATGTTTAATTTTTGTCGACCCATTTTAAATATGAATCAGCGACATAGTTACAGATCACTTAAGCGACCTGTTACTATCAGCTTTGCATCACTCAAGTGACCCGCTGTGAAGTTTCACATTACTTAAGTGGCTCGCACTACATTCCATATCACTTATTTGATCCGTGGCACATTTACCCGAGGTAAGTGCGCATTTTGGCGCCCCCTCGTAATGTTGAAGGTAAGGTTCGGGAATGAAATTTGCGCCCTCTCTGTGCCAGCGCCCGAGGCACGAGACCCGCCTGCTCCCCCCCCCCTCCTAGTTGCGGCACTGATTGGTCATCAGATTGCTCTGCACTAGGAGTGACGATATTACCAGAAATTATTGTTTGAATAATTTGTGCAGAGGATTAATTAATGCAGGTTAACTATTAATAAATATCTGTTTGCAGGGGAACATATTGAGTGAAAAAGTGAACCGCACACAAAATTATATGTAGAATAGCTACGTAGAGTTTTAGCAGATTTAATTCCACCACAAACGCCACACTCATACGGCTTTTAACATGTGTGGATTCTCGAGTGAATAATTAATTTATGTCTTAGCGGAAACTTCTTACCAAACACACTACACTCATGACAGATTTTAATAGTGTGAACTTCTTTGCGGACGGTTAAACGTGCTTTATCTCTCAACCTATTACCACAAATATCGCACTCGCATGGTTTCTCACCATTGTGAAGTCTTGTGCATCTCCCAACGATATTTCGTCGAAAAACATCGATAACAAACGTCGCGCTCACCGGTGTGGACTCGTTTGTGACGGGTTAAATTCTTAATTTGCGTAAACCTCTTACCATAAACATCACATTTATTTGTGATGACCCCTAATAGCCAGGCCCTTCATTTAGAAGGGGCCGTTGCCCCCCCCCCCCACGGCTTTTGAAAATACACTAAAAATGGTATATATATATATATATATATATATATACATCCATTGTACATGTGCTTTGCCCCCCCCCCCCCGGAAAAATGAAATGACGGCCCTGCATATAGCTCAGTGGGCGCGAGTGTGCCATGAGAGTACCACGTGCGAGTGCCACATCTGTTTACGTTTTTACTTTGAGTTCTGAAAATGTGTTTACTATACAAAATAATAATTTAATAATAATTTACAATACAAAATAATAATTTAATAATAGTTTACTATACAAAATAATTATGCAGGTTGTCCTGTAAGTGTAAGCGCAGCCTTTATCTCATCAACCGTCCATCGCAGAGGTATGATTCCAATTTAAAAAATGCCCAAACATTACCCTGTACCACTTTTCAGTGAAAATGCAGTGTCACAGAATAAAAAAAATCTAAATTTTTGTAGGTTGGTCTTTGATTTTGTTTCTCTGCTTGATGAGGGGTCATTCAAGTATAACGTCAGCATCGACGGGGGGGGGGGGCGGAAGGGGTTTCCCGATCTGCTGACTTTGGATGACAAGGGGAGGGGGTTTGACGGTTGCTTACGTCATCAACCACCTTTTTTTTGAAGATATGAAATATTCTAAGCTGCTGATGAAATTTTGCTGACAAGGGAAGGTAGATGGTTGAAAATGTCTAAAAATATGCTGACGTTATACTTGAATGGCCCCTAATCGTTTTCAAAGTTGCCACAGGGATATTCAACTGTTTTGCAAGATCGACTCTTTCGTCATGAATTTAAAATTTTTGTTGAATTCTTCAGAATTTCCAGTTATTATCATTTTTTTAAAGAATTTTACGTTTTGTCGACATTATAAACGCAGATTAGATTAGACCAGTGGTTCTCAACCTTGGCAAGCCGCGGCCCGGTTTCATTCATTTTTGTGAGTGGAAGGCTCAGTCAAACACAAGACCAACGGAAAATGAATGGGGGAAAAATTGCGGCCCGGTATGAATGATGTCAGGGCCCGGTACCGGGCCGTGGCCCAGCGGTTGAGAAACACTGGATTAGACACAGCCAGCAAGCAAAGCACCACAATGAAAGAAAATTAAACAGGAAACGATCGAAAGAACTTATTGTGTAAGCGTCTCTTACCAGCAGACCTGTACCCTCCAAATGCTTACAATGCGTGGTCTTTCTTTCTCTTTGAGGATAACGCTGAAAACATTGAAAGAAGAAAAATTCTCTGTAAGGACGTATGGCCGTCAAAACAATCGAAACCCGTTTCTTTTGGACTCGCCACGTCTGCGTATTCTCAGAAACAAGCAATAAACACTTAGGAGTCCACTCTAAATGACCATCAGATGACTCACTGGCTATTTTCGTATGTCACCAATCATCCAAAAATTTGTGGCTATTGCGGTGACAATATGCAAGAAGGCCTGTTGTGCAGCAACGCGTTTTCAATGCATACAAAAATTGTGCGCCGTCGATGGATCTTTTTCAGAAGATTCGGTGAGCGAGTCGAAGTAAAAATGTCGAGTAATTGAGGTGAATAAATGAATTTTAACATTAAAATGTATGTAAACGAACATATTGCGAACATATATTTTTGTAATACCAAATGGGATAAGACTTAAACGATAGGCTCTTTAAAAGTTCGTCAGAGCAGGCCAAATGCCCGAAATATGCGGGAAAACTGTCGGGCAACAATGGTTTCTCGGCCTAAACAATCACTTTCGGAATGTTTACTTTGGTTAGCGTAGTTCCCTACCAATGTGTTTCAGACGTGTATATGCCTTTATAATGGTTTGCCATTTTTTTAATCCAGTCAATATTATATATAATAGTTTATATGACTTTATAATGGCCCCTGCCACTTTTTCAATCCTCTCAGCAATTGAAGAAAACCCTGGCAGCGCCGGGTATTATAGCTAGACTTTCGATAAATTTGCCAAATTTTCATAGCGGATGAAGCTAACATGTAAGCTACACATAATAACAAGGTTATAGTATGAAGCTACAAAGAACGAAAAAAAGGGGCCAATCGTGAAAGAAGAAGGCCGAACTAAGCTTCTAACGGAATGAAATATTTCAGTTAATTTTCAAGGAGTGGCAACCCATTGCTGGCGGAAAAATGTACTTTCGTTCGGTGTTTGGCTCGTAACTGACCATTAGAAAAATGACACGTCACTAAAAATCAAAGTGTTATAACTTAATATTCGTCCGATCCAAAAAACGAAAAACAATTTTCTTACGACTCACGTAAGCATTATTTTCAGTGTTTTGCAGAGCAACAAGCATCTTTCTATATAAGACCGAAGATTTTGTTTTGCCATGTTCTCGAACAGTGGACTTGAACCTTTTCGCAACTGCTGAAGGGTAAAAATATTCGAAAATTTTCGCGGCACGGCTCAAGTACGATAATCAATTTGCGGACCGGGGTGAAAAACAAATAAATAGGAGAAATAATTCGCAGATAGACGAAAAGTAAATTTGAAAAATGGTTCGAAGAAGTTCCGCCAAGTCAGAAATATAGACCTACATAGAGATGCCATAGCATTTAACCGCTTCACGTTCAAGCTGTTGGCGATAAATTTGAATGATCTGCATTAGACGTAGAGACGATAAATTTGTTTGCCTCGTTCCACGTTTAAAAAGGGAAGAAAGGGAAAGAACAAAAATAGAAATAATTGTGGGGTAAGGAACAATATACTAGTGTATAAGCCGACCTCCCCCCCCCACCCCGTTCAAGACCACCATAACCGGAATAAATTGAATACACGTGTATAAGACGACCCCAAAAAATCCGTGCATTTCAGAGAAAAAATTTCTTATATTTTCATGCAAAATGAATAGCTTACGGAAATTTGCTGTAGAAAATGATTCAAACTTTTTAATCCGTTTCTTTTAAGTCTCCAAGTTCATGGTAATCCATCAGATCATCATAGAGGGTGCGGAATCTTCGTTTTTATCTTCATCTGGGCTGTCATTGCCATGGTCACTTTCAAAGAGATCATCTTCATGATGATGCATCATTGCTGATTCAACACTTTTTGAAGGATTGGAAGATAATTTCGGTGGAAACAGAATTCCACGCCTCATGTACCCATTGGCACACCAGGCCAATGTCTGGTTTCTCCAAGGCACCACTTTTTCGTAGTTTCTTTATCATCGGAGCTCATCAATTCGATCTACAAATTTCTCAAATAGTCTTTGAGAGGCTTGTTGATGCTCACATCTAAAGGCTGTGCAATGGATGTCAGCCAATGATGTTTTCGATTTCTTTGCCCCGGCTTTGACATCATCGGTTCTGTGGGGTTTGAACATATCCAATACCAATAATGCCGGTTTCTCGAACACTGCTACAAAAATGACTACTGATTGCCGGGGGTCGATATTTTCTCATCAAAAACTGACCCGAGTATAAGCCGACCCCCCAACTTGGGGAACGAATTTTTCAACAAAAAAAACTCGGCTTATACACGAGTATATACGGTAGATATATCGAATAAAAGGGTATTCGTGCAGTGCCTTGCTTTTTCGCCCTCAACTGCAAACTTGTTTTTTTTTTTTTTGCTTGTTCTCTTTAACACTTCTAGGTACAGTATATGTATAATAGAAGGATCTGAGAGAAATATGCATTATATATGTGTGGGGGCTGACTTATGGACCTGAAACATGGACACTCACAAGCAAGACGATACAAAGGCTACAGGCAACACAAAGGAGCAGGGAAAGATGTATGCTAGGTATCACAAGGGGAGACAGAAAACGAATCACTTGGGTAAGGAACCACACAAAGGTATATGATATCATGGAAAGAATTAAACGCTTGAAATGGGCTGGACATATTGCAAGAAGACAGGACAACAGATGGACCACAAGTATTCTACATTGGTACCCCATGGTGTTAAACGTCCGAGACGGTGTCCCCACGCAAGATAGAGTGACAAGATCAAGAAAGTGGCTGGAATCAACTGGATGGCTAAAGCATCAGACAGAGCAGAATGAAAAAATGTAGAGGAGACCTTCATCCAGCAGTGGATTGAAAATGGGTGTTGATTATCAGCTTCGTCTTAACGCCTGGGCCCGGGGGACTCAAGAAGAGAGGGGCCTCACAAAAACAAGAACCGGTTGAAATTTTCGACAATTGGCCAGGTACAGCCTCAGAAAAATAACTTGTCCCGGAGGCCATGAATCTCATAAGACGGCCCTGTGTGGGGAGGATGCTGTGGAGGACGAGGAGGAGAAAAAATCTGAGAACCACCATCGTTATCTCAATTGCTCGTTATCAGTTTATCGTTATAAGAGGTTGAAGAAAGTCAACTTGATTGAATTTATTCCACTGGCTTTTGGACGCAATATTATGTCCCTGATCGTAAAGGGGGTTAAATGAATCTGAAATTAAAGTATTTAGCAGCTGCAAGAATTGGACAAAATGTTTCGTGGACCGGCGCCGATCTGCCGAACCAGCGGTTGAAGAACATTATTCTAATCTAAGAACTGTTCTAAATCAGTTGGTCTCAACCGGGGCCAATACGGCCCTGGATTAATCTAAGAAGGCCACGGGTGAAAATGAAGTTGAAAGGTAGCCACGCCAGCCGATTAAGGGAGCAACAGAAAGAAAATTCAAATGTGAAAAAGTAGCACTTCTAAGTAAAATATGTTGAGATAAAAGCGTGACTATTTTCAGAATCCAGCAGAACTGTTAATCAAAATCCGGTCAATCTTAATGCATGGGCACATCTGAGCTTATCCTGGGAGCCTCATCTCTATATGCAGATGGGCCTAGACGATGAGATCTGGTATAATTATTTTCGACAGTGTGTATGTAAGTATGCAAGCTGATAGGCCCGAGGTACACATGCTACTAGACAGCACAAAAGCACGCTACTTTCGGGCAAAAGCAATCAATAATGGAAACATTTGCTTGAAAATAGCATGCTTTCGTGCCGCTAAGTAGCATATATATCTCGGGTCTTACTTTCAGCCAAGTACGACCCCCCCCCCAGAACAATGCATTACCTATAGAAAAACTTTCTGTTCACGATAAATTTACTACGGGGGAAAAAATCAATGTTTAGTGATCTATTGCCGTAGATGGAAAGAACCGCTCACAAAACCCCGGACTGATGCAAAGCACCTTACTTCCGTTACCTCCAAAGAGGCAGAGTTTGCAATATCGATTTTTTTTCACCAAAATATACATTTTTTTCTCATTTTTGGTCGTCTTGGGGTGGGGGGCACGGGCTCCCTGAGCGCGCCTCCACCGTCAATCAACTGTTTCGACAAGGGAACACCACTATCATTTAGTAAGGAACAATTCTAGGTTGAGGTAAGAGAGAGAGGCGCCTTATAATATCCTTCATATGTGTATATAACGGGTTGTAATAGCGGCTATACTGATTTTTCGATAAGGGAACAAACAGTAGGTCTTCGGTCATATTGATCAATGACTGTAAATACAAATTTACTCACGAGATGGTGGTGTAAACATCACTGGATTGAGAGCGTCATCTAGAGTAATGCAACAACTCCTCACGATCATGAAAGATTGGAATCCTGAATTTCTAAGTTTCTAAATGATTTTAGAAAGCAGTGAATGAAATCATTCATGAATTAAAATTTGGAGTTGGAACTGCTCCATCACAAACCTTCTGTTAATAGTTATTGAAAGTAATATTTTACGAGTAGTTTCAATATCAGCAATTAAAGTGTTTAAAGAACGGAAAACATTTCCCCGTATTCGTGCTGTATTGATCTATGTGATTAAATACGGCGAGTAATTCAGAACGGTTCTCTTTAGAAGAGCTGATCAAAACAATGTAGTGAGAATTTTCTCGTTTATAATTCCCCCTCCCGAGTATCTAAAAGGGTGCTCAATCTTTATGAGAGTGCGGGACACTTGGGTAATCTATGATAAATAGCATACAAGCTAGATAACATGCTCGAAACTTGCAATTTTTGTAAATAAGTAATCAAAGTGTGGTAAAAACTCTTCTTTTTTCTATTTTATCGCTTCTAATCGTATATAATCACTAAGTACATAATTTTCTAATCTTTTGAAAAAAATTCATCTGCCTCGACCGAAACCAGGCCTGAGAAGAATAATCTCTCCCTCAGGAAAGACAATCAAAAGTAAATTAATTGCGTGATGCGTAAAACCGTCATTCATTCACTATGTACATCATTCTGAACATCCACAGGCGTGAACTTTAACTAGCAAAAAAAAAAATGATCGTTTCTCACCTCAGGAGAGGGTTCAAACGACGTGACGGAAACCGGTGAGAACGTTCTATTGTCAATATAATCCCCAATTCACAAAAATAATTGATATAAAAAATATACTTAACCAAATGTTGTACGTTACGATTTGAAGACCTCTATGTCCAAGATTATTTTATTTTATCGATGCTGTTTTGTTAAAGCGAAATTTTTATTTTTTTCTAGTTTTTCGGTCTGGTTTAATGAAAAATATTGTAAGATTTTAAACTCGACTTCTCCAACTCCATGTAGCATAATTTGCAAATAGATGTCGCGTACAATATCAATATTACGAATAGAGTTGCCTGCCATCTAGCGTTGATATATTTTTCTAAGAATCATACGAGAAGCATTTGCTATATAAAGCAATTTGACTATTTGACAATAAATAAATATATTTTTTTATAATAAATGAAAATAATAACGTAAAATCAAACACCTTGCCTTGCTTTAATAAAAAAAAGTGGAAAAACATTCATTCATTTTAACTATTAATTATTTCAATTTACTCGGTTACTCAACACTCCAAAAGTACGACAAACATGCCGACTTAAGCGGATGTCGAGTAGGCGAGGTTTCACTCTAAATTTTTGTCCGATCGTTTTTGTGTACGCAATTATATGGGTCTACGTCAAAACATCGCGAACAAAAACATCGCCCGTCAAAACATCGCCGTGACAAAAACATCGCTGTGACAAAAACATCGCGGTCAAAAACATCGCAAGTCGAAACATCGTACGTCATAACATCGCACGTCAAAATATCGCAGGTCAAAACATCGCACGTCAAAACATCGCAGGTCAAAACAACGCACGTCAAAACATCGCCTGAACATGGCCCTGGAAAAAAGATCGCTTTATGAAAATTTTTTTAATTAAAAATTGTAATGGAAATCACCTCATCCCTTTTTTTTGTTGTTGTTGAACTGGTAACCAAAGCTGCACTAAAAGTGCATTAAACTTTCAAGCGGCTTTGGTTGTGACAAAGCCAAACTGTCATGTGTATGTCTATGTTCGACTGTTTCCACACCTACTAGTTTTCTCTCAATCCTTCGAATTCGGCCTTTTTTTTTAGTAATGGACAATGAATAGAGAGAGTTCTTATAAATTCTGTATTATACAAAAAAAAAAGGTTTTTTTAACAGCTAGCTGATGCGAAGATATATTTTGGAAAGAGAGAAAATTTAACTGCCCCTGTGTGCGGGGAATCAAACCCACACTACCTTTCACGAATCGAGTGAACGCTCTAGACCAGCGGTTCTCAACCTTTTTTTGCTCATGGCTCCCTTTCAACCATTTCTCATTCCTGTGGCCCCCCCCCCCTTGCGACCATGATCAATTTCCTACCCCCCCCCCCTTCCCGTTTTCCCGTTAAATGACAATTGTTCAAATATTGTTTGCAGTATAAATATGTGTTTGAATTTATTTTTAATTTATGAAAATAAAAACACAGTAAAAAAAATATAAGTTATTTTCAATCAATGTAAACATTGCGCTTGAAGATGGCATAATGTCATCACGTTACTGTTCAGGATGAAGTTTGAATTATTTACAAATTAGTTTTTCTCGGGTAAATTTGAATTTGGGTGAATCAGAATTTCAAACAAATCAGGAAGTAGAAATAAGATTTCAAAAAAGAAAATTATCGGTTTATTGATGTCTCGCTGAATGACAAGCTATGTCCAAGTATCTTTTTGGTTCATAATGTGACCTCTCTCCCACAGGCGAACGAAGTAACTTGTGAGTTGGCTTAAACACAACACAATATTTCACATAACAGACACTACTATATGTAATGTACAGAGGGCATAGGTAACAAGACGTATGGTATTTTACTTTACTGGCAAACCTCGATAACCCTACAGGAATACTTTCAATTAGAAAAATTATGTGTAGTACTCAGATATGCCATTCATGTTGCAAGGGGGTGTATAGTTATTAAAATAAAAATGTTAACTTTTTATACGGACACGTGTGCTCAAAAACCCAATTACAATGTTCTTGCCCCGTCTCTTTTGACGCCAAAAAAAAACCGTTTTATCCGCATTTAACGTTGTTTTTTGGTTGATTGTCTTCAAATAAATGTTACTGTCAATCACTGTCAATAAAGTGACACTGTTAGCATATATACAGTACATTCATCTCGAAACCTTATAATTATTGATAACACAAGCTTATGACAAAGGCTTTGATTTTTATGACCTAAAGAAGAAACGTAGTAGCTAATAATTTATCAGCAACGACGTTTCATCTTTAGGTAAAAATCAGAGCCCTTCTTATGAGAAATTGGTTACACACACACGCAAAAAAATCATTGTGCTTGTTTTTGTGAAACTCATAAAATTTTTGATATTTCAAGTGCTAAATTTCATCTTTCAACTACTCAAATCCTTATGCTCGGCATTGAAATATTCTGTCCACCAATCAAAAATCAATCAAATCTTTATTACTAAATCTTTATTTACTTAAATAGGGAAAAAATTGTGAAAAATATTCTATGCATTTTGTTTGAAATTAAATTTTTTTTCCACTCTTTTGATAATTTTCCTCATGGCCCCCTTATCAGCAGTCATGGCTCCCCTTTTGCGATATTTTCCTCCATGGCCCCCCTGGAATATCCTGGGGCCCCCGGTTGAGAACCACCGCCCTAGACTATACACAGGCAACGAATATCTCAGTCTTTCCTTAAGAGCTCGTGTGCACTGAACACGTCCTTTTACCCGGAGAGTGAAAGGTCGTGGGTTCGATTCCCCGCAAGGGCAGTTGAAGTTTCTCTCTTTCCACAATATATCTTCGCATCAGCCAGCTGTTAATAAAGTTTGTATGGATAAGCGGAGAGTGACATCATCCTCGGATTTTGTATTATCTGTACCCAGAGCCGTTATTAAGCGCTTTTTCAGCCGGGGAGACATTTCGCATCACCCCATCATGGAAATATGGTTTCCAGATTCTAAAAAAAGGGGTACGAATTTTCTGCTAAACCGTTAAATTAATAAACCTTTCACTATAGTTTTCTTCATCAAACCTGCAATATTCGTTGCTACTACAATAATTGAGCTGTCGATACTCTTTCATTACGAGGATTGTTCGTAGAAGAAATTATTCTTTTATTAGAAATTATTCAATATTATGGTGATACATATATGGAGGGATATATAATGATCGACATATAGGGACCGGCCAAAGCTCAACGAAAGCCCGAAATTCGGACAATGGCCGTTTCAACTGTGCCGGCCAGTTCGAGAACTAGACAACTTCGGGCTTTGGCAGTAACACACACATATATAAGAGACATTTTGCAAATGAAATATTATCTGCATCAAACATCAAATTATCCAAAACGTTTAGGGGGGGGGGGAATCGAATTAAACAAGTAATTTCAAATTGAATTGAAATTTTTACAAGACACTCAAAGGGAATTCCTGATATTCGAATTAACCAAGTTCGAACTAGCCAAGTTCACCTTTATTATTTCTGTAATAAAATCTCAGAAAAATATGCGATAGTGTATAATCTTAAGGAATAAAGCAATAATAAAATAATGAAGCGCAATTAAAAATATCCGATGTCTTTTTGAAACTCAAAGCCGCTGATTATATGCAGGTAAATACGATACATATATATTAATTTTCGGCGATGTTTTTGTGACGGCGATGTTTTGACGTGCGATGTTTTTGTCACGGCGATGTTTTGACGTGCGATGTTTTTTTCACGGTGATGTTTTGACGTGCGATGTTTTTGTGACTGCGATGTTTTGACAGCGATGTTTTGACGTGCGATGTTTTGACAGCGATGTTTTGACGTGCGATGTTTTTGTCACGGCGATGTTTTGACGGCGTTGTTTTGACGGGCGATGTTTTTGTTGGCGATGATTTGACGCGATACCCAATTATATACATTCTAACAATTGTATTAAATAAAATGCAAATTCTCATTAATTTTTATTCGGGGGTTGTTTCCAAATTGAATCAAACGTGTAAAAGAAATTTAATTCATGAAAATTAATCAAGTACATTTGCTTGTTTTTCTTTATGAAGAGAAAACAAAAAATTTTCTATACACTATTCGGTTTATACCGCGATTGTCCGGCTTTTTCCTGACTGCGTAGGAAGTGACGTATCACATCTAGAGTTTATAGTGCATCACGGAGAGATGGTGCAGAGATACTTCATCTGAACTTTCTGTGTGATTCTATTTCTTCGAAACATGAAGCACTTGCTTTGGGTGATTGATTTTAGAATATTGTCGTCTGCTAAAAGTCCTAAAGTTACGAGATCAGAGTCAATATTCACAAATTCATCGTCGATACAATCATCCATAGTGCTATTTGTTTTCTCCACACTTAATCTGGGAGGAATCTTCGGAGAAATAATCGTTTTCCAAAGACTCAGAACAAAAACCAACATAACGGAAGCAGTTCGGAATCGTGGCACTCGTGCCTGAGTTCCATGCAGAATCAATCATTTCAACTGCATCTAAAACAGAAATTTTTGCATCCATTTTAACATCGCAAAATTCACAATTTTTTTTTGTCTGTAATTTTTTGTAAAATGTCTTCATACTTAGGAAAAATCATAATTTCCTTGATTGAGACTTTTTGAAAAATCTTTTGCTTTCTCTTGAATTATTGGTCCTGATAATGGGATTGAGTGAGATTGAGGGATTTGAACCACAAAAGAGTTGCTTCCTCTACATTGCTGAATTCTGATTTCGTATGCGTTTTCTGCTTGGTTTATAAGAAGATTCTTCAAATGCTGAAAAACAATTCCCATCATTTTTAGCAAATGTTGAAATGGGTTCCGTGCAACTCCATATTCTTCGGCGGGTTCACTCTGCGTTGTTTTCACTGCCCTTTTTCTTCTCTCGTGTGGCATCCATTACTTTATTTTACCCCCTTTTTCCCCCTTCCCTTTAACTACACAACATGCTATTGAGGAATTATTACGTATGGGAGAATTAGGTGAAAAAGGAATGGAAATGATAAAGAAAATTAGACAAGGATTAAACGAAACTCTCATGTTAGTATTTAAAAAAATAGGTGAAATCTTAAAGATTCTAAAAGAATATGGAACACAGAGAGAAAGCAGTCCGAAACCTTTTGTTGAAATAAAGAGTAAGCAAAATGAAGAGCAAGAAAGAGCAAACAGGAGATATACTACAAGCTTTGAAAAAAGATATTAAGGAGACACATGACGTTGAACTCATCAAAAAAACGATTTTTACTTTTAAGCTTATAAAAATAGTTCAATTTTCAAAGCAGGTGTTAGTAATTATGGCAAATCGTCCATTAGTTACTAATTAGTTTAGCGTAACTGTGGTCCAGGATGATGAATACGAATAGTAATGTTGGTTTTGTTTGTTGACAAGTGTGAATAAAGCCATCATTACAAGACTAATAATGTTGTTACGAATGTTTTTTATGATCTTCACACTTATTGTAATTTCGTTTTTATTGCAAAATGTATATATAGCAAGTATCATGTACGAGTAAGAATAATTAATTTGTTTGATGAAGAGGAGAAAGGTTATAAGTTTTTCCATATTCATCAGACTTTCCAACTTTATTTGGTAACTAAGCATAATCACACCATTAAAGGGGATGAATGTTGTGGAATTTAATTGAACTTGCTTATTCAGACGATTGGTGATTATGCGTAACCAAAGTGATTATGCATAATCATTTTCAGAGTGACGTATACATTTTAACATTAAAATATATGCGAAATAATTGCGAGCAAAGCCAAGTGACGTATAAATGTGAAAGTCGTATAATCAGTGCTCCGCGGTGAGCTCCAAGAGCACCGTTAGGACTGCTCGGGGACTCTTTCTTTCTACCGAACCGAACACGGCCCAGGCTCTATCGGCATTTGCCAATTTTATTCACTGCTCGCGTGAAGGGGTGGGACCGTGTCGGAGAAAACTTTATTATACACAATCATTTGTACGTAAATAGAATCTCATACGTTTATAATATTACAGCACACAACAATGAATAAATACAAAAATTGCACAAAAACAAAGCAAATACACTCAAACACGAAGACACTGAACAAACGCGAAAACACAGAGACCCCGAGGAAATGCAAAAGTGCAAAAAATGTAAAAACAATGCAAAATTACAACAAGAAAGGGACACATATATAGATTAAATGCCCAGGGGCTCTTTTCTTTCTGCGGTCGCTCGAGGAAAATTAAGAAAAACAGTAAATTTGAAGAAAAATTATTATAAATATTTGGGCCGACATGTTATGGCTCGTGTCTAACCGGAAGGTAGGACATCTTCTACATTACAATAATATTTAACTCCTTTAGGATCACGGCCGAAATAATCTTTCATCCTGTTTGGTGATAGGTCAGCGGAAAATTATTTCTCATGAAGTGGAATTTGGGGGCACATGCGCACACTAGCGTGAGAGAAAATCAATAAAGGGAGCACTGTAAGATACCTTGGTATATTTTGTGGATTTAAATTTATATTCCAATTAATATTTGAAAAAGACTTTGGTTCGCGTTATTTCAAAAATACACCATTTTGGAAGGTTTTGAAATATGTAGAAATCAGTAGCTCTCGAATTCGAAGCGCTAATGGAGAATATGGCGCAATGAATTTGTGCATTTTTTGTCAGCCAAATATCACCGATTTAATGTTAGTTATCAATACAAGCCCTCACTGTTCATCAAATCATTAGTCATCCTCAAAAGCCGAGAAAAATTACTAATTTGGCATTTTTCGTCCGAAATGACCCATAAGCGTGTCACGAGTCTTTTCTTTCTCAATTTAAGGGATCCGTGATTTAATTTCATACAAAATGTATTATTAACAAAAGAAAACTAGGAACATCTGCTTTGATATTTGAAGATCAAATTCGAAATATAATTTTTAAAAAATGCTACATTTACTTGAATTTCATCGCTCTCGGGGTATTGGATAATTCTCATCCTCCTCGAACAAAATCAAACTGAATAAAAGATGGTAATTATTCAATGGAGTTATTTTTAGTGACATCATTTTCAATTATCTTTCACCTTGAACCAAAATTCCCAAAAACAGAACAGAATCAAATTGTTACCCCCCCCCCCATGCCCAGCTCTTGGCTGATTGTGGGGTTACGAACGGGCCCAGTAAGGCCTATGAAGAAGGGGGAAAAAATAGACTGTCAGTTTTGTAAGATAATTAGTGTGTGTGCATGTATGTGTTTTGTGTGGGAAAGAAAGCATAGTCAAATCCAGGTCACGGTCATAGCTATACAGAATTTAGCCTAAATGCAGATAAATCACTAAGAAAATGCCACCACAACTCTTCGATGACACGTCACTGCCGGATGGAAAGAGGTCCAACCTACATATTTATCTTAGTGGTAACTGCATGCGTCAAAGTGAACTCAATCAGAATAAAAGAATGGTGGTTATAATCCAAAGCTTTAATTTATACACTCGTCAAATTAAATGCCATTCGTCCGGGTGACTTTTTATTATTTTTTTTTCCAAGTTCCAATATATGTGCCTTATAGTAATTTCCATATGTACAAGGTGTTAATTAAATACGATAATTAGATGCGGAAAAAAGTGAATAAATAGGTGCCAAATAGATAAATGCGATTAAAATAGGTGCCACATTAGTAGAGAATAAGCGTATATATATAATATTTACAGTCCTAATTATAGCCTAGGAGGCTTCCAAGTTATTCCTGCATTATCCAATCTCCTCCCAAGGGAGGTGGAAAATCTGCTGGGGTCTCCTATACACTGTTCGAGCCGATATTTTTGGTGTAGGTACTGAACTATAATCAACCAAGTCTTTGATATGTTGATGGCTGGAATTTTTCATTCTCTCAAATTGACTCTTATTAATTTCTTTGATATATTTGAATATATGAGGAATGCCCAGATCTTGGCGAATATTAATATTTCTGATGAACCAAGGTGCATTCAAAAATCTCCTTAGAATTTTATTTTGTTCAGTTTGCAAGATTTTAATATTGGTTTTGCATGCATGGGCCCATGCAGGTGAGGCATAAAGCATCGTAGGGCGAAGTATTGACTTAAATAAAAGAATTTTATTTTTAATAGATAGCTTAGCCTGGGGGAATGAAATTTTGTTAAGAGCACCCATTACATTGTTTGTTTTATTACGTACATAATTAATGTGCGGTAAAAATGACATTGTTTTATTTAAAATGCATCCCAGGTATTTTATTTTCCTAACCGGACTGATCTGGTGATTACCTATATATAAATGCCTATCCGGTATACCATGTTTCCTAGTAAACCATATAAATTGTGTTTTTTCACGGTTCAATACAATGTCCGACCTCCTGCACCAGTCCATAATTCCTTCTGTGGTTTCCTGCAGATTTTCCAGGGCCTTGGAGGGGTCTCGGTTATCACATAGTATAGCCGCATCATCGGCAAACAAGGCAAGTATACCCACTTGAGGAGCTGGAAAATCATTGATGTATATTAAAAACAACTGTGGACCCAAAACACTACCCTGTGGTACTGATGCTTTGATGTTCTTAACAGATGAATTAAAGTCCCCTATTTTTACCTGGAATGTTCTGCCGTTCAAATAACTGTAGAAGAAAAGTATAAAGTGTGGGGGAAAATTGAGATCAATCATTTTGGCTAATAAAGTGGGGTGGTCACATTTATCGAAGGCCTTTTTAATATCCAAAAAGGCGGCCACCACATAATCAGAATGGTTGAATGCATCGATTATATATTCAGTCACCCTAATCAATTGAGTGACACAGGAATGTTCCTGTCTAAAGCCATGTTGTTCTTTTCGAATTATGTTATTGTCATCCAGATATTTTTGAAATCTAGGAGCTAAAATCCTCTCGAAGACTTTTGAACAATTAGATAAAAGGCTAATGGGCCTGAACGATTCAGGAAGTAACGGGTCAGTTCCTGATTTGGGTATTGTTCTAATGAGTGAATGTTTCCATATCTTTGGAAAGTGGTTAAATTTTAATGCTGCGTTAATAATGTTCGTGAATGTCAAAATAATATGACAAGGCAGATTTTTGAGAGCTTTGTTACTTATACCATCATAGCCACTAGCTTTTCTGTTGTTTAATTTGTTTATAATGTCAGTGACTTCAGCCAAGTCTGTGGGTTCAAAGCTGGAAATATTATTATTAATGTGAAAGTGTATATAACGAGCAACTCTACGACGGAGCTCAACTTGAGTCGTTAACGGTTGTACGTGATTGGGTGTAAATTGCTTTTCATAGGCGGTAGCAAAGGTTTCAGCTATTTCTTCTGCTGAAAAAACCAGACCATTGGGGCCTTGTATTTTATTGATTATACGAGTACCACCAGGTTTGCAAAGATTCCATGCTTTCCATATGTTTCCATTTTCTGAGGTAGCATTCTCTACAAATTCGGTAAACCTACCATTTACAAAATTTTGCACTTCTTTAATCTCACGATTGAGACGATTTAGTGTAATTTTGTCTGAACGTCTACGAAAGCGCTGCCAATTACTACGTATTTTGTTTTTGTGTCTAATCTTTTGCATGATTTCTCTAGAAAGTCCATATTTATTTTCAGGCTGTAGCACTTCTGTAGATGAATCATTTAATGCAGCTTGTATTATTTGTGTTTAAATGTGATACCGCCTCATCTATATCCTGAGCGTTGTTCAGGGTCAGCCCTGCTGTTTGATTTGTTTCCAAAATTTGTCTATACATGTCCCAATTAATACGTTTAATTGTTCTCCTGGTGCAAGAGCGAAGAAAATCCATAATAAAAAATACTGGATTGTGCGGTGAGCTGAGAATTGATTTTGTGTAAGTTTGAACGTCAAAGAGAATATTTTTGGAGATGCCAAAATCAATTACATCAGGTTGATATCTATTTTGAGGTGGTACATGTGTTGGTGTAGTGGATGAATGTATATTTAGGAAATTATCAAGGCAGAATTTTCTTAACACTCGACCACATCTGTTGGATTTTTTACTAAAGAATAGATCGTTTTTACTATTCCAATCACCCCCTACAAAAATTGGAAGCCCTGTTCTGAATAAGTGTTTTAGTAAGGAAATATCTATGCAATTATTGGGGGGCTTATACATTGCACAGAAAGAAATGGGTGTTCTATCTATGTAAACAGTGACAGCAGTAGCTTCCATTTGAGTGGAAGGGGGAAGTTGTAGTTCTTGAAATGGAATATCAGACTTCACATATACAGCTACCCCTCCCCCTTACCATGTAATCGGTCTTTTCTGACGCCAGTGTAACCATTAATTTTGATTTTTTGTGAGGGCAATAACCATGTTTCTGATAGAAGTAAGATATCCACTTGATAATTGAATAATTCTTCTTTTAATTCCCTTAAGTTGTCTTTGAGACCATTAGCATTCCAGGCCATAATATGTAATGGCCTGGTATAGATATTTCTTGATGTGCTAATTGTTGGGCTGTGAAAGAATGTCAATCAAAGCTTTATTTATTTGACTTATTTTGTCACTAGATATTCCAGCGGCACTCAAAACAGTGTTGAGTATGTCATTAAATTTTAAAATTTCAGGAAGAACAGCTGATGAGTTGGAATTATTGTTACCCTTTGGTAAATTTGACTTACTCAAGGACTTTACCTCATCAATAGACTTAATTGTGTATGTGTTATTTGTGTTTGATTCCGCGTTCAGAGGATTGTTATACAGTTCTTCATTTACCTCTGTTTCTGTATTATTTCTGTTATCCATTACATCAACATATAGTTCAGAGTCAGAAGTAATATTGTGTCTATAAGTTTGTGTAATCAATTGATGTAACACATTCCTATAAATTAATCGTGAATGTGCTTCAATAAGATCCAATTTAATTTCTGCAGTTGTTGGGATATTGCCCTTATTTTTTGCAAATGGATGAGTTCCTTTCCTAATTGTGTTGTGTAGAATTGTTTGTTTTTCCAAATTCTCATTTTGAGATTGTTCATCAGAAATATTGTTATTTATAGTAATTTTCCATGATTTTTTAGTTGCTTGTGGAGTAATTGTAATTGGACCTATCCCTGTGTCCAAATTATCAACATCTTCATCTTCAGTGCGAAGATTTTTCTCAGTCAAAGGCACTCTCCTAATAGGAGATCCTTGCAGCCCTGGCGGAATTGTAGGAAGGAATAATCTTCCTCTATTTTTATTTAATGCTGGCCGGGCTTTACATCCAGAGAACGTCGATGTGTGAGGACCCCCACAGTGACAACATTTAATCATCCTTGAGTTACCTTTAACTCTACAATCTCTGGTCTCATGTGATCCGGCACAAAATGCACAGGTAGGTGTATTTTTACATCTATATATGGGCACAACTGTGCCCATATAATTGACAGACCCTACATTGAATGGGTCCTTGAGCGCCTCTGTATCTTTCTATTTCTATTGGAATTTCAGCTATTTCCATAATATTAGCAATGTTTTTGTCAGCAATAGGTGCCTCAACTAAGAAAAGGGGGAAGACATCTACCAGTATGGTAATTTTTCATATTTGACACCTTAACCGGCTTAAATTGTTTTTTTTCCAAGTCAGCAATAATTTCCAACGGGTTCACATTCGTTGGAAGTCCCCTAATTACAAACTTTAGTGTTCGTTCCGAATGAGTGTTATATGTAAAGTATCGAAATTTTTTGTCATCAAAAAATTTCGTAATTTGTCGATGGTCTTTCTCAGTGAAGACCTGAAATACAATTGTGTTTTCCGTTGCTTTAAATTGTGGAGGTATTTCGCATATTTTCTTGGCAGCTGCAAAGTCAGAAATCCAGCTTCCACCCCATTCTGTGAGAATAATGGACGGAATATTAATTTTACGTGAGAAGTTAGGGGCATTTCCAGTTGGGTTAGAGATTGATATGTTTCCGTTGTTTGTCCCTTTATTAATATCAATGTTGTAATTATGTGTCTTAGTTTTTTTCCGAGTAACAACCTTGAATCCCTTATCATCACTTGATTTATCAGATGTATTACTTATACAAGCGTTTCCCGGTGCGATTTTTTTTGCAGCATTCGTGAGCATATGTGCTTCAATGGGGTCCTGAGTGGTCTTATTATGTGTATTAGATGCATTTGTTTGTCCGGAAGTGCTGGGCCCAAGATTAACCGGGAAGACCTCGTTACTTGTTGTAATTTTATATTCGTGAGTGTTAGAGGGTGTTACCTGTTTCTTATTCAAATTACTTTCTTGTTTCTCCTGTGATATTACCGTTTGTGAAATTTCCACTTCCTTGTTACCACAAGAAGTAATATTTTTAGAGGATTTTGGAACAATATCAAGCTGTGTTTCGAAGGAACCATTGACAGTTTCTATCGTTAAACTGCAATCACTTATGGTACCAGTAGAAGTCGACTCATTACTACTATCACGATGGCTCAAATTTTGTGTAGATGATCCCGAAGTTGACTCGTTAGAAGTATTTAAGGAGTCACTAGTTTTAACGTTTTTATCTTGTACAAGATTTTCATCCTCCCTACATCGACCAATTTTGGAGATGTTTCTATTAAAAGATTTACATAATTGAAAGTTGGAATTTCCATCATTGTGAATGTTTTTGGTCCTAATTTTCTTCTTTTTTCCCTTCTTCCCATTATTACTTGCACCCCCACTAACTGGAGTGGAAGTCACAGCATCTTTCCTGAACGTGAGTGACATTGCATGTCGACAAGAATCAAAATTTAGGGCGTCAAAAAAAGTAATTGAATTCATTACAAAAGATTCAAAAAATGTTTCCTTCTGCTTTGACACAGCATTTTCCCAGTTAATGAAATCAGCTAACACAATGAGATCGAATTCTCGAGCCAGAGTACACTTATCACTCACATGGCTCAGGTTATCTCCCAAACGTTTTTTTTCCCCAACAAAGTCAACCAGTAATTTTTCAAACTTCTCTCTAGTGACACTACGTTCTAAGGCATTACTAGCCCATACACACAAATTCTTAACCACCACCTGATTTGAATTCACAAAAGGGCAAGTACGACCCATTTTAGATGCATACAATACCACTTACCTTGAAATCCAGTAATTTAGCAGCTAAATAGCCACAGAGATTGCACTCAAAAAAAAAAAAAAAAAAATTAAAAAGAGAGCAGACGTAACACAATTAGTAAGCGAAGACTCCAGATGACCGTTATGACGCATTGCAGACATCCATTAGGCCAACGGTTGGTCGTTGCCGTAGACTTCCGTTATGCTACTGACGGAGAGAAAACTATATGCGACCGATCGTGACGAAACCTAAACACCTCCTGCCTCGAACCACGTACCTTATTAACCCCAAAATTCCCAGCTGAGCTGAATGGAACTTGATTCGCCGGTCCCGCGGCACAATTTTTGATGGCCGTTCTACCGGTCTTAGCAGTGGGCACAAGAAGTACTTGGCCTATTTTGTTGTGTAAAAGTGTGTGTGATGAATAGTGTGTGTAGCTGAATGTGTAGAAATTTAAGTCAAAATCGGGACTCTAAGCTCGTTTAACAGATTACTTCAGGCAAAATGCCATATCTACAACTGAAAGAGAATTATCATGAGTCACTATAATTATGCACTATAAATGGTCATGCTTTTCCTCAGAGAAGGTAGGTGTCAGCGCCATTTGTTGGGCTGATTTGGGGGGGAGAGTTTCGTGAGGTGGTCTCGGTCCAGGCACATTTTGTTCTTGCGTTGACATAGTTTTTCAACGCAGCCAGCACAGTTCATGTGTGTTTGTTATTCACTGTGTCCACAGATATCGAGCGTTAGCACGTTTGTCCATTTTCCCCCATGGGGAACGGTTCCTGTGCCTGCCTTTGTGCATTTTAGTTTCTTCGCTGGGAGGTTTCTATGCCGCCTCCCTAGCGGTACTCGAAAGATATTTGTTCTCTTTGAGTTCTCAGAGAATATTTGTTCTTTTTTCGCATTTCAGATCAGTGTCATTTCATTGACGCTGATTTTATTTCACTTCCTTTTCCTCACAATAAGGAGCCCGGCAATGATGCAATCTCCATTGACCAAGTGCAAGGCTCTACTTGATTGCGGTACTCAGTATCAGTAGGAATTTTGACTGCACAACGCTTAGGCCTCCACCAGGCGATGGCAAGTCTTCCTATATTTCATTTTACAGTAATTCCCAAAAGGTAATTCCCAAAATTCCCAAAGAGTCTCTCACCTCCCTTATAAATAATATACTTAAATAAATGTTATAAGTTACGACTTGAGGACTTTTATGTCCGCCATGATTTTATTTTGTTGATACTGTTTTGTTAAATCAAAATTTTCATTTTTTTCAGTTTTTCTGCCTGGTTTAAATGAAAAAAAAATTGTGATTTTTCAAACTTGACTTTCCATTCCAAGTAGCATAATTTACACAATAGATGTCGCGCACAATCATCGTCGACGTTACAGATACTTTAGCCTGCCATCTATCTTTGATATATTTTCCTAAGAATCAAACGAGAAGAATTTGGTATATATATATCTATATATATAAAACAATTAGACATAACAAGCTTCCAAATTTATGATAATTGGTAAATTAGAAATCTTACTAATTTTCACGAATTCCAATGACCAATTAGTTAACTAATTATGATTTTAATTAACATTAGGCAGGATCATTGCGATTGATGAATGACAAGCTTTCAAATTTATGAAAATTAGAAAAATCGCAATTTCACTCATTTTCACGAATTTGAATGACTAATTAGGTAAATAATTATGATTTTAATTAACAACAGGATCGTTATGATCAATAAATGACAAGATGCACTTTTACTCCGGAATGAAAAAAACACGAAACATTGGGATTTGACGCAATGAGGATCGACTACAGTAATTTCTGCTGCTTCCAGTGGCGACTTTTTGCGCTCACATTTGCGCTTTAAAGCTGAAAGACCATAGCAAACCCTATTCTGTTCCACCCAATATGTTTCTGTGAAAACCCAATAGTTTAAATGAGGCGATAGGCTTGGGACAGGGGCGTAGCCAGAAATTTCGTTCGGGGGGGGGACCAAAGTGACAGAACAATGGATTTGGCCATCTTTTTCCCTTTTTTCGGTCATTTTCTCACATTTCGGGGGGGGGGACCAGACCTCCAAGTCCCCCCCCCCCCCCCGGCTACGCCCTTGGCTTGGGACCTCGTTGGGCATTTTGCCTGTTGTGGCGTTTTATTTGTATCAGTACCGTCTTACGGCATGGGCCCACCCGGGGGGCCTCAAAAAATGAGACTTGATTGAAATTTTCAAGAATTTCCCAGGTAGGGCCTCAGAAATATCACTCGGCCCGGGGCCCATGATGCTCTTAAGACAGCCCTAATTTGTATTTGTATTTAAGTACTGAGGAATAAAACACCTTCTTCTCGGAAAGAACCGTTTCGCGGCAAGCAGGAACAAAATTTTTCTGGCGTCCTTTCCAAAATTTCGGGCATACTGAAGCAAAATTCGCTATTTGGCGCAGAAAAATACGAAAATACACTATTGGAGCAGGATACAAATACAAATACAACGCCACAACAGGCAAAATGCACAACGAGGTGGCTGATAAAAAGATGCCCATAAAAATATGGAACCTTTCGCAACTGCTGAAGGGTGAAAATATTCGAAAATTTTCGCGGCACGGCCCGAATACGGTAATCAATTTGCGGACCGGGGTGGAAAATAAATAAATAGGAGAAATAATTCGCAGATAGACGAAAAGTAAATTCGAAAAATAATTCGAAGAAGTTCCGCCAAGTCAGAAATATAAACCTACATAGAGATGGCATAGCATTTAACCGCTTCACATACAAGCTGTTGGCGATAAATTTGAATGATCTGAATTAGACGTACGGACGATAAATTTGTTTGCCTCGTTCCACGTTTAAAAAGGGAAGAAAGGGAAAGAAAAAAAATAGAACTAATTGTGGGGGAAGGAAGAATATACTTCGTATATACTCGTGTAAAAGCCGACCTCCCCCCCCCCCCCCCGTTCAGGACCACCAAAACCGGAATAAATTGAAAACCCGTTTATAAGACGACCCCCAAAAAATCCGTGCATTTCAGAGAAAAAAATTTCTTATATTTCCATGCAAAATGAATAGCTTACGGAAATTTGCTGTAGAAAATGATTCAAACTTTTTAATCCGTTTCTTTTAAGTCTCCAAGTTCATGGCAATCCATCAGATCATCATAGAGGGTGCGGCAACCCGAGAGATCCGCGCGACGGGACAATCTGGTGACAGAAGTTCGACGAGCCCCCGACGGCGCAACAATATGAATGGGTTTTGTATACAAATTTTTAATGAATATATTTCTAGATACTCTTCTTTTTGTACTTCATTAGTTTATTTCGCACTGATTTATTTTTATGTTCGGTACTGGTTATTACACAATCGTACTAAATAGAATCAGAATCAATAATACATTTGTCATATAACATGGAAGATTTTGAACATTTTCATTTTTTAATGATATGTATCAATGAAATGATAGATCACTATATCCTTTTGATGTGAAACTTACACATCTTGAGAATTCATCACTATCATGATATACAGGGCCGGAAGTAACACTAACGCCACTAAACCATCGCCCATATTTTCCCTCGGTGATATAAAAAATAAATTTCTCCATTCATCAAGCAATTTCATTAAATAATGTCGAAAATAAAAAGCGTCCCTCAAAGGGTTAACCCTTAATCTGGATAATATGCCGAGGTGAACTTTGAAAAAAGAAAACTTTTTTTCCCAAGTTCAACGCGGCTTAATGTTCAGAAAGTCTATTCATTTCATGACATGAATGTCGCTCTCCACTTGTTAATACAAGATAAAATCTATAATAGATATAAATATCTTCACAACATCCAGTCTTCTGTATATCTTGTATTAACAAGTGGTCATATATATAGCCATCTGGTGGCTCGTCGTCCATGAGCTATTAGCTGATCGGTTCACCGTCCATTGCACGGTTTCGTTCGGCACATATACGCTCTAGCGAAGGAATGTCTCTATCTCCTGTGTAGCTTAGTGGTCAGAGCACTCGTCCGGCAATCGAGGGACCCGGGTTCGACTCCCGGTAGAGGCAGAGATGAGTTTTTTTCTTCTTTAAAAAATTAACGTAGAAAATTTCATAATGATTGGTCTAACCATTTTTTTTGTTATCATGTGTGCAATGGCAAAAATTGACATTTCGCAAAAAATGCATTCAAAGATTGTGAAGTATGAATTCGAAATTTTTTCTTCTTCAAAACCATAGATACATGAAAACAATCCAGTGCTCAAAAATATTATCAGTTTTTAATATTGTCGGCATGTTTTCTTTCTTTAATTTGCCATTTAATACTTGCCTGCAACTATTAGTCTGCAACTTCAAATGCTCAACACACAGCAAGTTGAAAAAAGCCACAGATGTGAGAAATAATGAAGCAAAAATTCACTTAATTTATTTTGCAGCCTGTATTTTACATTTAATATGTTCTGTGAGTGAAATTTGAGGGGAATTAGAAACTGATATAAGAAAGCTGAGAATAAAAAAAAGTTAGCTGGCATTATAATCGTTGATTTGTTAATTTCTGACTTTGTGGTTAAAAAAAAGCATGCTCAGTGCTATTGGGATTTTCTTAATAGTGGCATTTTGGTATATCATGGTAAGTGTAATACAAAAAATATGAATACAATTATTTCAGATGTGTGTACAATTATTCAGTGTCCACTGTGTGTAAAAGATTTAGAAGGCGGGAAAGTTTTCGACAACTGTCAACAACAAATCTCATTATACAGACGTACAAGCACATAACACATTATTATGATGGCAAGAAAAACGTGAAAATCAGGTTTCTCTCATTCACTGGTGGACACTTATTTCTGATGTCCATTACCACAACATCAGAACACGTGAATTTTCCCAACTAATCACATATAACAATACTACATGTAAATATGTATTCCCCCGTTTCATGAAAATGGTTTTATATTCATTGTCCAGATTGTAATCACACTGATGATGTTCACTGAAAATATGAACTGTTGAATGCACACAAATTCAATCTTTCTTGTATGCTCAATATATTCCCATTGTTGATATGTTTTCCTTTACCATCGCATAAACTGGGTTACGTTAAAAGAAAACTCTATTCATGTCACTTATTTCTATTGTGATTAATTGAAGGATAATTTTACTGAACAAGAAACAAATAATTATTTAGGAAATATAATTGAAACAATAAGCTGGTAATGTAACTGAAAAGTACACTATGGACTTTATGGTACACATATAAGAAATGGAAGTATAAATAAAAAAGATGTAGGTCAGGGATTGACAAATCGAAAAAAATTTTAGGCGCCAGCCCAGTTCTCAGGAGCAAAAGATGATGTTAAGCTCAAGAAAAGTCCTAATTTTTTTTTTTACTTTTTTCGGTACTTTCTATCATTTTTCTATGTTAAAAGACAACTGTTAAAAATCAGAAAATAGACTCCAATTTAGTTACCACAAAGAAAATTTTAAGTACCAATATAGATTTTATAGGCATCATATGGACTTAGCATTGGAGATTTGTTGAACCCTGTGTAAGTAAGTTTTTCTTCAACTAAATGAAAAGACTCCCAGGCAGGTATTGCGAATTTAGAAGGGGGTATAAAAAGACTATATTGCAAAATTTACTCTGGTTACGAGTTGACACCATGTTTAAAGTTTTTTAGATGCTCTTGTGTTGCATATGATTGAAACACCCACGATCATTGTAGATTCCTACCAGGAATCATTCTGCATTCCTTCACCAAATAATTAGTGTGCTGAAGCAATTCTGTAGTAACACTTATGGTAGCTCAACACAGTGTCATGTATAGAATACTCTTGTGTTGCACATAATTCAAACCCCCATGAACACATTGGATTCTTACCAGAAATAATTGCTTGATCTGAATAATTTCAATTATTTTTTTCCAGGTGAATTGCTGTTGGGTCACACAGTTTGGAGCAAAGCACTACATATCATTTATATTCGCGTCAGTAACTTGTCTGCAATAAAATTTCAAATTTCCTGATCTGTTATTAAAGATTTTTCTGTAATTCAAAATTTACTGGCTAAATCCTCTAAAGTAGGGTGGCATTTCATTATATGGTGTAGAAACGGGTGTGGTGTTACAAATATGATATTTGTAATTACAAATATGATAATTACAAATATGATATTTGTAACGTCTTGCTTTCATAAGTGATGTTCATTAATTATGTGTGTGCATATTTTTTTATTCAATAAATTTATTCACTCATTGAGCTCGTAAATTGAAATTATTGAACCTGTGTCTGCTATTTAGCATTTAAAGAAAATTCGAATGAAATGATCAAACATTCTAAAATTATTGATTTTTGTAATAAATTATATATACAATATTCCGAGTCAGTAATGTTCATTTATGAAATCCCTTTGTTCTGGGTGGAAGGAAATAACTTCAGAAACATTAATCTTAATTGCCATTTCTATAAATAAATGGGGTTTTTTTATGTCGAACCTAAAATTAAGGGGATCTGGGGAATAAATTTCACCCCCCCCCCCACTTTTTTCACCTTAAATATTTATGTAAGTATGCTAAACAAAAAAAAAAAATTAAGTTCAAAAGTAAGTATGAATATATTATTGCTATATATAAATTATGAGTGTGTAATTGAAGTTTACATCGTAATCGCGCACGAACTGTAACGAATTCCACTCGTGGCTTAAATTATTAGTAATTAATTGAAATTGTTAGTAACCATATATTCTATTTCCCACAGAAAATTCGATCGCTGAAATTTATCATTTTTTCCTCAAATTTAATTTCTCATGCATTTGTCCCCACATTTTCAGCGCGGGGGGGAATTCTGTTAGGTTGCCATGTCAAGTCTCCAACGCGATCCTTTTGTTTTAAGTCTGCTTGGCGGCCATTTCCGAAGCGACGATTAAGTGCAGCAACCCCGTGTAGGACCTCAGCGAGGACCAGAATGCCTGATGGTTCCGCTCGTATATGAAGGTGTCTTACTTACGTATAACTCTCGATGAAATATGGTCAGCTTATTTCAGCTGGGAATCTAGTTTATAAATTTTTCTACCGTTGGCAACACCACACAGCGTCTTTCCCGCTTTGGATTCCGTTGTTCGTGTTTATTTTAACATTTTGGCTTCTCATTAAACATCCGTGCATTGAAGTGAAAGTCATCATCGATCGATCAACGTGTCTATTGTTGGTTAAGAAGGTTGCCAACTTCGTACATTTCGAGGTGAGCCATTTCTTTTGTTTCTAAAGAGAACGGTGTGTGGTCAATGTAAATTTCCCTCCCTTGGAAAGCAAGTTTTAAAAGCAGACTTACATACAGTGAATCATTACGTGCTGCCATCTGTTATTGAAAAGATATACCCAAATGTTTTAATAATCAATTGAAAAAAAAATTCACAGTTTGACCTTCGTTTGCGGATAATTTGTTTCCTTGATTCTGGGCATGATTGTTCTCGAAATTGTTTCTTTCATAATGGCTTCCACCGGGGGTTGAAGGGAACCCTGGACGATATTCTTATATTTTTCTTTTAACACTAAATCCATGATTCTTAACCGAGGGTGCCGGGAGAGTATTTTTGGGGGGTGCGGGATATAAACAAAAAAAAAAAAAAAATTACATGATCAATGATTATTCGGGAAAATTGAATTTTTCGATTCTTGAAGAACATGAAATTATACAGACATTTGGCGTCGTTTAACTTTTGCTTGTAGAAAAATGTATCGCATGAAATTCACGTGGAAAAAAAATATCAAAAAAACCAAATCACGTGGAACGTTAATTGGTTTTCGATTGAGAAAAAAAAAAAACCACCATTAATACCCAAGTTATTTCGCGGTTTATTTACATTATTGTACCTCGTGCTATTGGCGTGCTGTGCTTAGGTTTGATATTGTCCTAGCGTGACACAGGAAATAGCTCAGAAAATTTAATCTAGTGCCAAATGAACAGCTATACAGGCAGGGCTGCAATTGCGGGGAAGGGGGCTTCACTAGAGGGAGTGCGAATTTCTCACTTTAACAGTGGGACGTCAAAATGCTTGCTCTTCCCGGTTGACCAAGCATCCTAGTTGCTTCCCTGATACAGGGTGTCTTGTCAAATCCTAATTCAACCCGTATCTCATCAACCGCTGAGATATGATCTCAGTTTAAAAAATGCTCAAAATGTGTTCGGAAATCACCGTCTACGAGTCTTCAGAATGAAAATAGTTGTTCATAGTATTATCTCTTCGAATTTTGATTAGTGTTCATGCAAATTGTTGAAAATATAGATATTTATGATAGATATCTTTATGCACAAAAATTAAACACACGCATTGTAAAAGTTAGAAAAAAATAGTTTTCAATGTAAATATTTCTATTGTATTAGTATTTCAAATACAATGCTCTTCGCTAAATCAAAAATACTATAATTCAATCTTTTATTAGTATAATTAGCAGTTTGGTATTTATTTATTATTTTTGGAGCGGTGTAACTAAAACTTTTTTTGTGTGTGAATAGAGTTTCAGTTGTTTTTGGCACTTGATATTCTATACTTAATCTATTTGAAGATCTGTTTCGATTCTTCATTAACCATTCTTCATTCGCTATAACAAATTTTATTGTTCTGTCTATATAGTTTTTTTCATTATGGACTCAGTTTTGTTTTCGTTAGTGGGATTAGTTTTTATTGTGAATCTGATTTTATTATATATATTATCTAATTTATTTATGTTAGTATAGTATGCACCTCTCCAAGCACAGATTCCATATGTTACAATTGAGTATATCCATGCATAATATTCAACTGAGACATTTCAATTCACGAATTAGAGAGAACTTGGGAAAGAACAGCATAAATGAGGAAAAAGAGCATTGCCCGTTAGCTTGTGTTGTAAAATAAACAATGCTTGGAAACAATATTTTGAATTTTTTTTATTTATATGGACGTCCAGTCCTAAAAAACCCATTAACAAAGGTGTTGTCCTGTCAAAGGTGATGAGGCCAAGATATTGTTTCCGAGCGATATATTTGAATTTAAAATTCGAGTAAAGTTGGGAACAAAAAAAAAATTGAATTTTTTTTATTCTGTTTATTTACACTCTGTACAGGTTGATTTTTGTGAACATTTCCTGCATCTTTTTAATTGAGGGGAAAAATAACGAGTTAGGGCACCTCGGATGTTGTACCGGCTACTACTTTACCACACACCAACTGCGGTCATGTATTGCCATACGGCAATTTCCAGCCAGATATATCAGATGGGTGGGAAATGAAAGCTCCATTCATCGGTGGTCGCCCCAGGCTATGTAGATAAAGAACTTGCTTCTGACGTTCTTGGCCTGGATTCGAACCCGTGAACCTTTATAGTGGGTGGAAGACGAGCATCTTGCCACTCGGGCACTGTTGTACCACTGAAAAATGTCCACCTGAACGACAAATTTCGTACGTCCAGAAATGCTTCAAGCAAAATAATTAACTGCTTAGGCGGAAGCCTGTGAGCAAATAAACATAAGATTACATTAGACTGCAGAAAAAAGTGATGAGTTAATTTGCACGTTTTTGAACATCGGTGAGAAGAACATCTAATCGTCAAAAATATTGAGAAAATTCATAAAATTGTCAATATACATTTCTGAGAATAAAAACAAATCAAATTTACATGCAAGAGTTTCCAATGTGTGTTTTTGCGGAATTGATAAAATCGCAAACCCGACTTGGTTGGGTGTTCGAGAAGCTGATGAGATTAGAAAGGGGAGGGTGAGAGATATCGAAAAGGTGATCCCCCGTAGGGAAATTAACATAGGACAGGTGCAAAAGGAATGTCAAAAATTTGTGTGGGGGCACCACCTGCCACAGAGAGGGCAGCAGTGGTTGAAATGACAGCAACCCTGCACAAAATTAAAACGAGCCTGCGAAAGGGCTTATGTGTAGGTCTTGTTATTAGAGCTGTTAAGATACGGCTCAGGGTAGAAGGAGGAATCGAGATACCTGTAGAACGGATTGGAATTACTGAGGGAAATTTTTTGGGTAAAATTCTTCGCAAAAAATCACTTAGGGCAATCACTTAAAGCAGTTCAGAGGAAGAAAGTGTGCCACTCCGTTCCAAGTTATGCAATTCGCTGGGGAAAAATTCGGACAAGAAGGTGTAAAGCCGGCTTTCCCAGCCCTTTTCGGTATGGTGGCACCGATTTATATACAAAGTTTAAGTATATGGTTGTGCGAATTTTTTTGCTCTATTCAACAATCTGAGAGTACGCTTAAACATATTGAAAGAAACCGGAAGCCTTCCGAACTCCATATAGATTATATGGGAAACAGTGCACATCGGGATAGCATAACTTTTTTTTTATGAAGTAGAGTTGAAGGGGATCGAAAACATCCGATCTGACACACCGAATTTCTGAGACGAAGAGGGAGAATAGTAGAATCAAAAACTCTGATTTTTTTTGTCTAAAATTTGGCTGAATGGGGAAGAGTGCAAGAGTGTATCGATGCGCAGTTTGGGAAAGGACTATGCTTGATCTACATATATGACTTGCGAAAGATCCGTTTTAATGGAAATTAATCCCCAAATACTTGTAGTGATTGACCAATTCTATTTCTTCGCAAGGAAAAGACCACCTGAAAGTGTCGGGGAGATTAAAACCTACCCTAAAGACCAAAATCCTAGATTTAAAAAGGTTTATCTGAAGGAAGGTTTTATCAACAAAACTCTCGAGTTTGTTTATCAACCCTCTGCAGTCCACTCCTGGAATCTGCCATCAGAACAATACCATCGGCGAAAGCTTGCACATTCACCGTCTCATTCAAAAGAGGGGCCCCGGAGTCCTCCGAAGAAAGGTCTACAAGAAAGTGGTTGATGAAGATAATTAAAACGAATAGGGCTGAGGCCGCATCGCTGTCTTACCCCCCCCCTTAGAATACGAAACTTCTCTGATAGGCCAGCATGAGTGAGGACTGTGCCATAGTTTGAATTATACAGACCAACTATAGCGGTAACAAATTTGTAACTCAAACCAAAACGAAAAAGTTTAATAAAGATTAAGTTTCTATTTATTGAGTCAAAGGCGGCCCTGAAATCCACAAAGAAAGTAAATAGTTTCTGACGTATTCGTGAAAGAGACGTTTGAATCATGATGGCCAAAATAAGAATGTTATCTAAAATTGAACACCCGTTTCTAAAACCGTCTGAAATGGGGATAAAATTTCATTGACAGAGGGCCATTCTTTCAAGCGATAGTACAACACGGAAATATATGATTTAGAAATCGTACATAGAAGCGACATCGGGCGGTAGTTGCGGGGGGTTGGATATAGATCCTTTTTTTGTGTAAAGGTATAATGAGACTTGTTTTCGAGGAATCAGGAACATCCGTGACCATAAAAAAATGGTTAAAGAGGTTTACTAAGAACGGTCTTACCTCGCCCACTCTGTAAAACTCGATTGGGATTCCATCCAAACCTGGGGCTTTGCCAGGACTTGGTGGCCCTTAATGCCTTGGTTATATCGTGGAGGGTAATGGGGCATCAAGAAAAACGTCGCTCAAATTTGTGAAGAGGTTAAACGGTCCGAGTGGGCGGAGTTTATGATTTCTGAGAAAACAGTAGAAAGATATCTGAACCAGTCGATATTATCATGGCTAACATGTATCCTTTACTTCGTTCATGAATTTTCAAAAAATTCCAGAATTTGGAGCTGTTTTTATACACATCGGGATTCTCAATTAGTGATTTAAAATACATTAGTTTTTTATAGCGACAGAGTGAACGTGTCGTGTTTCTTAATTTCACAAATCTTACGCGATCTCCCCGGATCCAGACCTACGAAATCAATATTGGGCCTGATTTCGAGACGCAATAGCTTCCCTACAGTCTTCATCAAACCAAGAATGAGAAACACGGGGGGTCTAGATCCCATTATATCGGCATCTCTGGCCGCGGAAGTGATCGCGAGAGGTAGCGAATTCCAATCCGCGTGGGAGACATCGATTTGGAAAAGAAGTATGTCTAAGTTGGATCTAAAAATTTTACACTTTTCTGAAATCCAAAAAATCTTTTTATGCATAAAGCAACTTTTAAACATAGTGGTAGCTTTAAAAATATGTATTTGAATGAGTAAGTGATCAGAGTCGCAAAGGAACTTCAAAACGACTTGTCAAACTTAAATAATCCGGCGATCAAAAGGCATAGTCCGCAACAGAGGAACCGTTGCCTCCAAAGTATGTTACACAACCACCAGAATCCCCGATACCTCGACCATTTAGAATAGTTAAATCATTGAGCTTGCATTGATTTATAAGCATACGGCCCCTGATGTTGGTCGTAGTATCGTAGGAAGTCCTAGATTTTCAAAAAAGTGAGACAGTTCAGCTATAGAATTTTCGACATTGCTCTTAAAATCGCTAAAAGATCAGAAGCGAGGATTGGATCAGTCTCCCTCAGCGACACAGTATTTTTCTTTTCCAGTTGATCAACACGCGATTCCAGTTCAATGACGCAATCTTCCACATTTTGTAACTAAGTTGTGAATGATCTAATCTACCAAGCATTTTATTCAATAGGGATTTGGTCTCGGATTCGGCCTCAACCATGTAGCGAAGTGCGACTCCATATCAAAATCGTCCCAACCCCCAAATATGAGTCTCCGAATACGTTTTCACTGTTCCGACTTGCTTTCCTACATTGCACAAAGTCCGGCAGTGTCGGAGAAAGCGATTTTCGTTTCGTGCCGATCGTATTTGATGATCTCTCGGCCATAATATATCAAAAATTTCGGAACAAACAGTTCGGTTGTAGGTTTTACTGTATACTTTGAGTTAGAAAAAGTTTTTAAATGATATACGATTTCTTAAAATGCCGTGATTTTTTGAGGGTTTATACAGTCCTCGTCAGCAAATACCTAATTAAAAATTCATTGCAATGTCTCGCCCAAGCCCAATAAAAAAATTCCAATTTTCTCAGTGCAATATTCCCTGAAATATTTGAACGCAAAAACAGAGAAGAGAACAAGAACAGACAACAGAACAA
The DNA here is from genome assembly GCF_987345545.1 of Pholcus phalangioides. NCBI lineage: Eukaryota > Metazoa > Arthropoda > Arachnida > Araneae > Pholcidae > Pholcus > Pholcus phalangioides. The sequence goes on along the minus strand of NW_028301617.1, from coordinate 7,582,042 downwards.
CATAAATTAGAAGCGTTGCCAGTTAGTTCACGTGGTTCCTTCCAAAATTTTCTCCGATATTTGAATTCAAATATCTCAGTGAATATTGCAAGTTCGTAACTTCTCAAATGCTTTCGTAATGCCTTCCTTTCGTCGTATTCCGTGAATCATTCCACATACTTTTCTCATTTGATTTTGCTTTTCCGACCTCTTTTGGTCGCAGTCATCATTTACTAGATGAAATAATGTATGAACCTTGCAAAGCGTCTCACATTTTCAAAAACACGGTAGTCAAGTATATTTAAAAGCTTTCTGATAAAAAAAAAACAGGTTCAGACTTCTGGACCACCATATATATTCACACCGTTCGTCTTTGATGAATATTATAACTTTTGAATTTTATGTCATATTATTATATAAGCCATGAAATATATTTATAAATATGTTGACTTCATTATTTCCCATTGACAGGTACTTGAACATCTGTTGGATGAATTTCTTCGAAGAAAAGAGAAAACGTAGAAATATATTCTATACCATGGGATATACAAACATTTTAAAACGAGTATGGCACACCGCGAGAATTTCATCCCAAAAATAGCAGGATACAATTATAATTCAAGAAACCGAGTAAAGTTTACATCTTCTTCCAGATCACTTCATAATTTCAAATAAAATGATACATAGTGCACGGATCGAACTGCAAAAAACAACATCATGAAAGAGATGTTTGCTTTTTCGACATGGTCGACTGTAATCTGAATCACAACGGTCAAGATACATTCACGTGCGTTGTTTACAACGAAAAATTTTCGTCTCCTACTGTATTCAGGCAGCACAAGATCGTTCATTCTGATAAAGAAGAATTCGAAAATAATAATTGCTGTGAAAGATTTTCAAACCGTTTGGATTTAAATCTGCAAAAATTATATCCATTCGGAAGAAAAGCCTTAAAAAACGAATTCGGGAATCCCCGCGGAGATGACATCAATGAATTATCCAGCCGAAAAAGCCCACTGTGATGAAACACTATATAAGCGTGATATGTTAAATATAAAATTTAACGAAATCCCTACACACTGTGCACATAAAACAGTCCTTGCAAGAGAGAGACAATATGAGTGCAATGATTGTGTCCAAAAGTTTTCCGGAGGCCCTTCCTTGGTTACAACTAAAAAAGTCCATAACGGCGAGACTCCATATCAAAGCGATGTTTTTGGTAAAAAGTTTCCGCAATTGTCACATTTACAAGGATTCAAAAGAGTCCACACTGATAAGAAACCGTATGATTGTGATGTTTGTGGTAGAAATTTTTCAGACAACTCTTCCTTTAAGAAACACAAAAGAGTCCATACTGGGGAAAAACCGTATGAATGTGATGTTTGTGGTGAAATGTTTTCGCAATCGTCTAACTTACAAACACACAATAGAGTCCACACTGGAGAGAAACCGTATGAGTGTGATGTTTGCGGTAAAATGTTTTCGCAATTGTCTCGCTTACAGACACACGAAAGACTCCACACTGGGGAGAAACCTTATGAATGTGATGTTTGTGGTAGAAAGTTTTCAGACAGCTCTTCCTGCAAGAAACACAAAAGAGTCCATACTGGGGAGAAACCGTATGAGTGTGATGTTTGTGGTAGAAAGTTTTCAGATAGTTCTTCCTTTAAGAGACACAAAAAATTCCACAGTGGAGAGAAACCAAATGAATGTGATGTTTGTGGTAAAAAGTTCTCCCAATTGCTTAGCTTACAACGACACGAAAGAGTCCACACTGGGGAGAAACCGTATGAGTGTGATGTTTGTGATAAAAAGTTTTCGCATTTGTCTAGCTTACAAACACACAAAAGAGTCCACACTGGGGAGAAACCGTATGAGTGTGATGTTTGTGGTAAAAAGTTCTCGGAATTCCGTAGCTTACAACGACACAAAAGAGTCCATACTGGGGAGAAACCGTATGAGTGTGATGTTTGTGGTAAAAAGTTCTCGCAATTGCGTAGCTTACAACGACACAAGAGAGTCCACACAGGAGAGAAACCACATGAGTGTGATGTTTGTGGTAAAAAATTTTCGCAGTTGTTTAGCTTACAAACACACAAAAGAGTCCACACTGGGGAGAAACCGTATGAGTGTGATGTTTGTGATAAAATGTTTTCGCATTTGTATAGCTTACAAACACACAAAAGAATCCACACTGGCGAGAAACCGTATGAGTGTGATGTTTGTGATAAAAAGTTCTCGGAATTGGGTAGCTTACAACGACACAAAAGAGCCCACACAGGAGAGAAACCGCATGAGTGTGATGTTTGTGGTAAAAAGTTCTCGCAATTGCGTAGCTTACAACGACACAAGAGTGTCCATACTGGGGAGAAACCGCATGAGTATGATGTTTGTGGTAAAAAAATTTCCGAACACTCTTAGTTGAATAGACACAGAGGATAGAAACGACGTGAGTGCGATCTTTGTTGCAAAAGGTTTTCACAAGTCTCTGGCTACGATATACACAGAAGGATTCTCACAGGAGAGAAACCATATCGGCGCGATCTATTCGATAAAAGTAGGCTGCTCATATTTGCTCGGGAAAAATACGTGAAATTGGGCTTCGAAATACTTGACAGTGCCAATCGTCACCAAAAATGATGCCAAAAGTAGGCAAAGTTGCCAACTCGTGCTAAAGTCGTAAAAAGTAACCAATCGAGAAAAATGAAGCGCCACTTCAAATTGCAGTGAATTAAAAAAATGAGAAATGTATGAAAAATAAATTTATTATATATTCTTATTGTGGTCGTAATTATCGTGCTGTAATTTCTGGGCTGGGAAGATAATTTTCATCGTTGATTTGAATAGTTGGCTTCATTGGATGTACGTGAAAAATCGAGTCAATTTTGCAAAAAAGTCGGGACAGGTGAAAAAAACTCGAAAAACCGGGACTGTCCCAGCAAAAACGGGATGTATGCTCACCCTAGGTAAAATATTCTTTTAAGTCTGGCTTGAATATACATAAAATGATCCACACTAGAGAGAAACCGTGTCAGTGAGGCCCTTCTCACACGGGGAAACTGTTTCCATAAGACTAGTCTGTATATTGCTATAGAAGCCCTCACACGAGGAAATTGTACGCGACTCAGTCACTTGGTGACTGGCATGCTAGTCGCCGCCAACTTTTGTTGCGGAAATCGCCTCTAGCATTCCTTCATATTTTCGTCATTCGAATTTGGACCATGAGTGACCCAGTGTTGAATTTAAAATTTGTTTCGAAAACCGAAAAGCATCCAGAGTTATATAATTATCAGTTGAAACACTATGCGGAAAAAAAAGACACCGGAGAAAGCATTGAATGCAATTGCGACAGAATTTCAGCTCACAGATAAATACACAATTTCTTTATTTTAATTGATACTTTGAAATTATAATATGAAAAGGCAAACACAGTGCTGTCCTAACACATGGGCCAACCCGAGCACGGCCCCCCCCCCTCCCCAGGATGGTTCAAAAAAAGACGGGGTATCGTCATGAAAATTAGATCTGGTAAAAATTTCAGCAGTAACCAAGTGAATTTGCCGAGTAGGGCCTCAAAAAAAAACACATGGCTCGGGGGTCCACGATACTCTTAAGACGGCCCTTCGTAAGCACCTCTAGGAATTTTCAAAATACGGTCTACTTTCACAACGTGTACCTAAACAAGTACATGTTCTATAGGGATGGATGTTCCCTGATTTCCCCCTTGCTTGGAATGTCTGTAATTTAGGTCGCGTACACGCACGTGCGTGCGACTATTCGGGGAAAATCATTCCCTGAATCATAAACAACACTTATTTTTTGCGTCTTGGAACAGCAGCTTTTGCCGTTTCATTTCATCAAATTACTGAAAATCCTACTAGACACGATACTTTAAAACTAATAAACTAATAATAAATCCAACATATGCGTACTGAGAGCCATATTTATTAAGGAAAAATACAGACATATTATTGTGTATTTTTTTTCATTGAAATCACTGAAGGCGAATGAAATTATAATAAAAAAATATATAATTTAATATTTTATTGTCAAAATACCAATTTGAATAAAGAAATTGTGTTGTAAGGTTTCCCCCCCCCCCCCCATTGGGAAGGAGCATGATGGGAGTAGAAAGCGTGGGTGGGGGAGAAAGGCCCTCGACGGGAAGAGGAAAGAAGCTTGGTGCGTTTTCAGTTAGTTAGAGAGTGGCTCCTGTGGACTCAGGAGGTAATTTCAAAGGCTCGCTGTAAGCGAGGAGGACGTGTTAATAGTATAATGTTTAAGGAAACAGTTATTTTCCGGATATTATGCTGAGGTGAGCTCGGAAAGAAAAGTCATCACGTCTCCGCCGGGACTCGAACCCAGGCCTCTTGCATACCGGGCAAGCATGCTACCATCTACACCACTGGAGACACATGAATCTGCCTTCCTAATTTCACGCACTGTGTCGTGAGGCGCTGAAGTAGAGGCATTAGTAGCCTCTCTTAACTTCAGGAAATGGCCCCCGGGTGGGACGGTTTAGAGTCCCGGCGGAGACGTGATGACTTTTCTTTCCGAGCTCACCTCAGCATAATATCCGGAAAATAACTGTTTCCTTGATATCTCTGGCTGAGAAAAAAGCCATCTATATCTCAGTATAATGTTTATTGTGAAAAAGTATGATTAAACCAAATATTATATATAAAAGTGGCAGAGAGTGCTTATGATTGTGTGTGGCAATTATTCATTGAAAACGCACCCTATATAGTGGTGTCAGCAGTGCGGTCAGTAGAACTATACTGAATAAAAAGGAATGGAAACTGACTATTTTGTGCGAAGGTGATCGCAGGAGAGGAATCATCATCTTTAAGTGGTTGACAGCAGAGAAGGATCAGGACTGATCACTTGGCGTAGCTGATCACACATTGGATGGTCACCAGTATCTCAAGGCATCGGAATAATTATATGAAAGCTCGACCATCGGCAGAAACGTACGAACATCAGGACTTTCGCCTATTCTGAGGAGGTGAGCGGTCACGTTTTTTTTTTTGTTGTTAGGCGAAACCGAACTATTTTCGTATAGTAATATTGATTTAAGAAAAGAAAAAATACTAAAAATGGCCGTCTTTGCCGGAGGACGAATAGCTTACGGAAATTTGCAGTAGAAAATGATTCAAACTTTTTAATCCGTTTCTTTTAAGTCTCCAAGTTCATGGTAATCCATTAGATCATCATAGAGGGTGCGGAATCTTCGTTTTTATCTTCATCTGGGCTGTCATTGCCATGGTCACTTTCAAAGAGATCATCTTCATGATGATGCATCATTGCTGATTCAACACTTTTTGAAGGATTGGAAGATAATTTCGGTGGAAACAGAATTCCACGCCTCATGTACCCATCGGCACACCAGGCCAATGTCTGGTTTCTCCAAGGCACCACTTTTTCGTAGTTTCTTCATCATCGGAGCTCATCCATTCGATCCACAAATTCCTCAAATAGTCTTTGAGAGGCTTGTTGATGCTCACATCTAAAGGCTGCGCAATGGATGTCAGCCAATGATGTTTTCGATTTCTTTGCCCCGGCTTTGACATCATCGGTTCTGTGGGGTTTGAACATATCCAATACCAATAATGCCGGTTTCTCGAACACTGCTACAAAAATGACTACTGATTGCCGGGGGTCGATGTTTTCTCATCAAAAACTGACCCGAGTATAAGCCGATTGGGGAACGAATTTTTCCACTTGTATAATAGAAGGATCAGTTCTGAGAGAAATATGCATTATATATGTGTGGGGGCTGACTTATGGAGCTGAAACATGGATGCTCTAAGCCATGTATGGTAAATCGCATGAACGCCCTTGGCCCGCGGACCAAATATAGCCATCTTACGCTGGGCCCCCAACCAGACTTTCACGGGCCCTCTTTATGATGAATTTACAGCTTGAAAAAAACAAGAAATGGGGACCTTAATGATCATGGTCTAATGACATCACATCTCCGTAATTCAGGAGCCATGATCATTAGGGAGAACGTTAGTGGCACTTTCCAAAATCATTCCAGTCGCACATTCTGAGATCACTTGAGTGACACGTGACATATTTACAGATCACATGAGTGACCTGGACAAAGTTCCAGAACACTTAAAATGCAATTAAAAGAAATATTACTCAAATTCCCCAATGTACTATAATCAGCGATGCACAACTATTTGCAGTACACCACAATAAGCAATACAGCCCAATACGCAATGCGCCACAATAAGCAATAAGCATCGCAATGACAAATACAATACAATACGCGATACACTATAATGCATAACAATTAGC